>NC_141321.1:11894008-12086508 GCF_037954235.1 Aulostomus chinensis | reverse complement strand
ACATTATTGCAGACAAACTGCTTTTACATGCATTTCCTCCGTCTGCAGTGTTTTCCAGCACTGAGGGTCTTACTGTCATATCAGAGAAAGCAGAATGGCAGAGGACCCTGCAGGTGTTTCCACACCTGAGACACTGTGAGAGGAGACAAACATTAATCAACTCATCTGAAGGAAGAGCAGCGAGACGGCAACACTCATGGGGGTGCTCAGTAGAGGACTGTTAATGGTTTAACTGCACCACATGATGCTTTGTTTTGGCTGCTGAGCTGCACTCTCCTACTCTAAGTTCTGAGGCTACGTGTGCTGCCAGGAGTTCTCACAGTTATATCATGGGTTCCACTCAATGACTGTCCAGCCCTTCTGCCCCAGAGCCTTTAATGTTAGCGGGTAGCCTAACTGGTTAGCTGTAGCGCCATCTGTGGAGACCGAGGGGTACACAACTAGTAGTTGAATGTTTGTAGAATTTGAAAAAAAGTTGGGGTACTTGATTAGACTAGAGACTAGACTAGAAATTAAAGCAGGATTCTCAGTGACTCCTGTTTCTAATATCGCCTGTGTTTTCTTGTCGTGATCAGCTGCTCTGTTTGATGGATCTATTTTAATGTTGGTTAAAAAAACAAACAAAAAACAAAACCAGCATGAGGTGCTCTGCTCCCCCGTGTGTTTGTTTTAACGCTGTAAGCTCGTGTCTTTACAGAGCCTAGAAGACTGTCTGGAGGAGCAGGTTGTGCCCAGCTGTCACTCACATTGTTGTTTAAGTGATATGATTCACAGATAATTGTGTCAATTATTCATCACTGTATCCCTGCTTGAATCAACTCAGCTTGGTTTAACTAGACTGGCTTCCTCTTGTTCATTTACAGTCAATACAAAACTAATTAAAAGTAGAAAAAAGATCCTTCTAGAGGAAATGAGGAACGTCTTAGCCTCGCTAGTTGGTTGCAGTTGGCAGCTAATTCACCAAGTAGGAACAGGATGCAAGTGTGATGTCAGAGAGATGGTGAGCAGAGAGTTCGCCGGAAATTGAAATCCAGTTGATGTTAAAATCGGTGCTTTGGACATTTAACTTGACCAGTTTTTGTAGTTAAAAACCAACATTGCATGGATGTTAACTTCGTTGACTCTACTGAGGATGCTGGATTTGGGTTATTCAACAAAATATAAACAGTTGTTGGCTACATATGGCTACGTTTAAATTCTTGTCTGTTTTTCTGGCTTTCACACACATTCAAAGCCTCCATAAAGGAAAAGTCTAGCGGTGGCTCCTTCTTACTGGTCAGCACTGCCAGCTTGTGTTTCAAGTTAAACTTTGGCGTCTCTCTGCAATTTCTTCATTTCCTTGTCAGTGTGTAAAATTCTCTGGCTGGTACAAATTATCTTCAATATTTCTGTTGGCAGCTCTTGCTGCTTGTCCTTGTCACAGCCCTTCACAAATTACCTTTTGCTATCGTCCAGAACAGAAAAAAAACAACCTCAAAATAAACAGTCGACGGTGAGACTCTGCAGCTCAGCTCATGACAGGTCGAGTTAGAGACCAAATAGGAATCACTTCATAGTCCAAACAATTTTAAATAACCTGACAATCAAAATGAGTTTTACTACATTTTTATGTTTCCAATATGAAAAATTCTGAAAACTGAACTTAGGATGATCTACTTTCAGTGAAAGGAAACAACTAAAACCAAACCAGCGTCTATAAACACGTGCAGGTGTTTACATTTGCCAAAGGTTTGTGTAACTAAGAGAATGATACCATTCAAATGGCCCATGAGCGAAGCCATTATCAATATTATTATTAGTTACCTGTGGTTGTCCAGCTGTGGCAGGAAAAACGTCTGCAGAGGGACTCAAACTTCTGTCATTTATGTCCAGACATGTATTTTAAGGTCAGAGGTTTGGAACTCTGCCATCAACAATACAGATAAAAATATACACGAAAAGTTTAAATACTGGACGATTTGACAACAACATGGTAAAGACTTGCTTTCCGTGCTATCGTGTTTATTTTATACGCTATAAAAAGTTTGCTTTACACCAAAAAGTACTAAGAAAATATATCTTCAAAATATGTGGTGTATATGGTCAGCCGTAAATGATGGAATAAGTCATATATGATCAGCTCTGCAGTTTGGGTTCAGACTTTGAGGCTGCCTGAAACAACGCCGGACTCTACATGACTAAAACTGATGATCGTGTTTGGTGCTGCGGACGTATCACTGGTTTTAAGTCCAGCGCTGAGGAGCACTGGAAACATTCCAAGGAAATGTTGGATAATACTTCAGAGACGTCCGGATGACAACTCAAGAAGTGAATATGTAATAAAAATAGCTACCGAGACCTGGATCCAAGTATATTTGACCTCACTGTCCAGTTCATTGGATTCGTGTTTCGGGGTTCATATGCGCTTGAGTAAGAACGGTGAAGCACAGGTATGCTTCTCTCCTACAGACAGACTCATCATGCTCGTGCATGTCACAAAACAATTGTGCCTACCGTGAAACCGACCTAACTCTTCACTCCAGGAGTGAAATCATTTTAATACCACAAACTAAAAACAGTCATTGAGGCCTTATTTTCCTCTCAGAGGTGTAATTCAGGGGGAAAAAACCTGGTCCCTGTATTTCATGTTACTTTTGACCTAAAGAGCAGAATGAAAGATGGCGATGAGATGTAACCCGTATATCAGCAGGAAAGAGATACGTCCTCCACGGAAGACACGGCCTCAAACCACTAAATAGGTGCTCAGTGGGTTGCCAGATATTTACAGTGGGAGGAAACTTTAACTCATTTTGAGATCCGGACATGAGAGAACGGCTCCTGCTGGAGAGGTGACCTCAAAGTCAGGATGTGGTCAAGGATTTACAGTTCACAATCGGAGCTCTTATTGTGCTTATGGGATGGTCGGGAGACGGCACAGACACATGGGTCAAACAAACGCCTCCCTTTTAGACTCTAAGACGGATATAACTTATTTTTAACCATAAGAGCACACATGTCAGATGATTCAGTAAAGACACAGGAGCACACACTTGCCGATTTTACAGAACACTTACAGAGAGGCCGTTCCAGGGATCTCCCAGAAAACTGGATAATCAAATATGACTTCAAAATGACCGTGTTTTACACTAAAATGGATGAGGTCATTGCTGGTTTTGTTGAATATTCCGTTGGTGTTCAGGTCTCACAGCAGGATTTCAACGCACAATCAGAAAGGCTCCAGAATCCAGCTGGTGACAAAGAGATAAAGGCCCAGCGCGATCATTAGGGCAGATAATCGTTTCTCAAGGGGAGGATCAGACCCCTGTGAAAAAAAACAAAAAGACAAAGATGTGGATGCAGAGCAGTCTCTAAAAGGGGAATACGTCTGATCCTGTCACAATCTGGTTGCTATCTTGCCCCAGTGTGGTCAGGACAGTGTGCTTCTATGTCGGAGTCATTTGTTTGTTTTCTTGGTGATGTTTGTTCTTAATCGTGCCGGTAAATCTCAGATTTTTACCGTCCTTTAGTTTTCGCTTTATGACGTAAAAATAAACAAGAAAAAGATGTGTTCAAGGACCCGTTCGGTCAAGGCCGGCTGGTCTGCTGCTACGACCACTGGTTTGATTTGCTGACACCAGGTCAGCATACAGTAGGTGACATTTGAGGCTAAGATCAACGTCAAGAGATGAAACAAAGAGAGGGTTTGTGATGTCATGCCATCACTCGGTGCCATTTGTTTTTCATTGTGCCAAAAAACAAACAATACAAAAAAAACCAAAAGAAGACAAGATAAAACACTGAACACAAAAGTGAATTAGTGCTGTGTCATCGGAAAGAACGGAAGATCTACTCAGGGGGAAGCTGCTGTTAACGCCTCCTCCTCCTCATGAGGCAACAGTGTAAATCAACTTGAGTTCTGACGAGATGAAAAAGCAATATACATACACACATAACTAGAGCCCACTCACCAGGTACACCAGATGAAGAGGCGGGACATGTAGTAGTGACATCACACAACCCACGGTCTCGCCCCTCAAACAGCAGGAACTGCATCACCGCTACTGGATCTTCCAGTCGTTGGTTTCTTTTGACTTGCTAAAGACAGTTTTCTTTGGTTGATTAAAATGTTCAATAATTATAAAAGATGGATTGTGATGTTATTGTCCAGGTGTGGGAACCTAACTTTTGTGTGTAACATTTTTAATTATTTTGCTCAAACACCTCTAGTATTTCCTCTGGTGACTCAAACAGCAGTGATGAGTGGTGACACAACAACGTCCCCCAGAGTCCCTGCTGACGCTCATACGATTCCGTTTTTACTGAAGAGGTGTTGATCAAGTCCATCTAGTCTCAGCCTGTAGTTTGATGTTTTGTCTTTGGTTTACATGATATTTTCAAGATAAGCCAAATTATTTTGTCCCAATTCTATAATTGGACTGAACAGAAATATTTTTCTATGATTTTGTTTTGGAAAGATGGAAAGAAAGTCCGCAACCACGCTGACTCCAGAGAGCTGCAACTTTTTTACACTAACTTGAAAAGCAACGGTATTAACTTTAAAAAGAGTTTGTGCTTTAAGCTCAGCGATCCATGAAATGATGTGACATGACATTCTCTCTCCCTCCCCAAATAAAAGCTCCTCAGTGTTTTGTTACAGGTCAGTCCACACTTAAATAACCCTCTCGCCCTCCTCGTAGAACCAAGAAGATCTACTAACTAAGCTCCAGAGGCTCTTTGACAGCAACGGCAGCCGCTTCTTTTCAAATCAAGCATCCTAATTAGCGCCTTAAAGTGAATGCAGATCCTAATGCACAGCGCCATATGCAGGCCTGAATATTCATGCAGGCGCTGAGCTGGCTGTCCCTGCACCGGCCCAAACAACTACATTTCTCCTGCCCTCATTATTCTGACATGCTGACAAAGACCAACAAGGCAAAGAACACGGAGGAGAGGGCAAAGTCAGTGTCTGGTAGGAGTTCCCTTCAAACTTCACGATGCTGTTAAACAGAAGGGAAGGAGAAATTAAATAATGCACTTGAAGCTAATTTAAAACTAATAAGAATCACACACACACACACACACACACACACACACACACACACACACACACACACACACACACACACACAGAGTTTTGGGACGTCTGCCTCTGTTTTTGCTGAAGGACCAGCCAGAAGTTTTGGCTCATCCTGAGACACACTTGGTACCATTACTCCCGTAAGATTATTTTTCCAACCATCCATATTTTCTTGATGGTTATGTGGTCCTGTAAATCTGTTAATGTGGCATGAGTGTATAAAAAAAACGTCTGCAAAGTTTTTTTTTTTGGTAGGATTTCATAACTGTAATTCTGATTGTATTTCTTTAAGCGCTGAGTGTTTTTTGCTCCCCCGATCCCCTCCCTGTGCAGGCGGTTTAGCCCTTTGATACGGACTCAGCCATCACAGTGAACATTTACCTGTTTTCTAATGTCATTATCGTTCTGTTGGCGTCTGCAAAAAAGGCTGTGAAGCTTCGTCAGCACAAGCACTGTGGACAGCATCAGGCTGATTTATTTAAATAGGGACAATGCTTGTTAATGAATATTTATGATCAAATATGAATATGCCTCTCCATCACCTCCCTGAGGGTGACCCCTTTTTCTTTTTAGAGGAGCTGAACTTGACCATAGAAGACTTTTCAATCCAAGTCTGGATATCGGTCATATTTTCCAGCCCAGCATGTCCATCCATCCATCCATCTATCCATCCATCCATTCATCCATCCATCTTCAACTGCTTAGCTGAAGTTGGTTCATGGAGGGAGCAGCTCCAGCTGGAAAACTCAAACTTCCTATTCCCAGCCAAGCATGGAGATATAATCCCCCCCAACTGCTCCTTGGCCTGGGGCCTCCTCCCAGCTGGACATACCTGGAACACCTCCACAGGGACACTCAGTGATATTTGTGATGTTTGAGTCTCAGCTATAATCTGGTTTCACCGTCGTCTACCTCCACAGGACATCCACGCCGTGACGAGCGTAGGGCCGCTCATATCTGCTTGAAGCTTTAATTAGGACCTGAGCATGAGAGCACCAGGGGTGGAAAGTTCCTCCTTGGTGGAGGTTCACACTCTCTGAGTGCCTTCTACATTTTAATCTTTATATCTTCATTCCTTATTCCTCATATTTCCTTTTGTTGTATTATTTCCTTCTGTATTGTGGAGCTCTTTGACCTCTGTAGAAAAAAACCTGCCCTGCCAGTTACTCTTGCGTGATGTTGTTGAATCAGTGAATTTATACGTCAACCACATCAAAAAGATCTGAATGAACTTTCCATTGACATTGTCCCTGTGGCGCCACCACATCACTTCAACACATTATGTTCGACCACAGCGTAATGGCCTGTTAAGTGCTTGTATCATTTTCCATATTTCTGCGGGATGGTGAGATGAAGGATTGTTAACTGGCATTTCAGGTGCCAACACGTCTGACAGAATTAGTAAAAACCCTCTAAATGTATGTTGTGATTGTATGACCACTCATTCCTGCCCTGTACTTTCATGTCTGGAACTTTTACAGTTTTATCATAACTGACACAAATGATATCGTTAAGACACTGGAGGTAGTAAACTGAAGTAATGTTGAAATTATGGATCTGGCAGAGAGTTTCGCCAAAAGGTCTGTGGACACATCAGACAATATACAAGCTGGATATGACTTTACTTTTTTTTTTAACTATTTGCAATAAACCTCTATAAGACTTAAGTTTATTAATCCCTGAAGGGAAATTCAAGAAATGTAAATAGAGAGCAGAGCTGACAGTTATACAAGTTACTCCAAGTATGCTTTGAAAAGTATTTAGTAGTACACAGGTACTATGAGTGGTGGTGAGTGGCACTGATGACTACATGTCCTGATGATAAGATAGCTAACATCTTCTTCATGATTGGACCAATGATGGTTTGCTCCTCCTACTGTGACATCACTTTCACCAAAGACACCAATGTGTATGACAGGCATTTTAATTGGCACTCAGAGAGTAAAGAGTGTTATTAAGTCAAACAGCAGCGGTTGGCGCTTTCGCTTGCAAACTGCCAGTGTTTGTTTAAAGAGTCAGTGTGGCTGCCTCCACAGAACTGCCGTGTCGCAGCAAGTCGTGATGCGGTAATAAGCGTGTGTGTTTGTGTGCGTAGAGTCAGACTAATTTGATGGGGTGCCTCTGCTGTTGGAGGAATGTGAGGTGAAGAATGAGGAGTGGAGCGGCTCCAGTGTTGACAGTGCTGCCCGCCCTTCACCTCGCTGCTCTGCTCAGGCTTCAACACCTCCAGCAGCCTCTTGACGTTTGGACCAGCTCCAACTGCTGCCAAGGTCAGGAGAGCGCTGTCATTCTCCACCACCGTCTGTGTGTGTGTGTGTGTCTAGCCGAGGGAGTGAGTATGAGAGGGTGAGGCCAGGGGGTATGGATGCGTGTGCAAAGCAAAACACAAGCCGAGATGTGTGTGTGTTTATTTAATTGTTGCTGTGGTAACTGCAGTTACAATGGCAGCAGCAGTGGAGTATCGCTTTTGTGTATTTCTCCAGCAGTGTGCATGTTTATACTTGTGTTCTATATTTGTTTATGCAGTCAGCACATGGCGCTTGCAAACTTTCTCTCATAACATTAATAAGATGAGCCATGCGGCTCAGTGGTTGTGCGACTCTGGGAAGTGTGTCTGTGAGCTTGACCTTTGAGTAAATGTTTTTAACTCATCCTTCAGTCCCAGTGGAAGCTTGTGCCTGATTGGAAGTGATTCCCTCAAAGTGTTCCTGAGTCATCACGTGACAGAACGGGATGGACCACACGGTTCATCTTGAGGCGCATTTCCACCGGCTCACTTCGGCTCGGGTCGGGTTGGTACGGCTTGGTATGGGTGTGTTTTCACTAACACTGGGTACCACGTCAGCGAGGGTGGTCTCACCGACCGAGAGTTCCCCGGCGTAATTTGTGTGCAACACAACAACAACAATGGCCAACATGGAGGCAGCGCCTGTTGCTCCATCAGTGGTTTTTGCTTAAACTAAAAGTGAGGGAGGACGGACATGCAAGGCTTCAAGCGGTGAAACAGAACACCCAAGAAAAGTATAAAAGACTTACGAAGTAGATGACATAAGCAGCTAAGTTACTGTACGTTACCTGCTACGTGTTCACGTCACATTTTAGTCCCTGCTTGGCTCGCTTGGAACCCCAGTGGAACAGGGGCCAAAATAGTAACGGTTAGTACCGTGTTGGGGCCAGTGGAAACGGGGCCAAACCCACCTGACCCTGAGCCAAAGTGAGCCAGTGGAAGCGCGCCCCAGAATAGACCAGCGTCCTGGTACACACACAAATGAAACAACCGGAGGGCACTAAGAACTCAGCTGAGGCCTACTAATGTCATCATACTCAGGCATTGATCAATTCCAAAATCAAATCAATTGTTCTTCAACTTCAGCTCCGTCTTCCCTCTAAATTCCATCCACCTTCTTCTGAGTTGTGATGCTTACAGTAAAACAAACCAACATATGGCCTCGGTGGTGGAGGTCATGACCTGGAGTTTGTTTTGTATCAGTAATGTGTGTTATGTTCCAGGTGTTCGTTTTGTTAGTGTTATGTTTATTGATCTAGTGTTTTTGTTTTCTTGCAGTCCTGAGGCTGGTAGGAGGCGGGGCCAGGTGACACAGAGTTCCCACCTGATTTACATTTGGCTCATTCGGCCTGCCTATATCTATTGGCACTGCCTGTGGTTCAGTGCCGGATGATTCCTTCTCCTGACTACACGTATCACCTTGTGCTTTCGGCTCCAGTCCTCCTACCAGTGCCTACCACTTGCTGTGTGCTTGCCCGTAGTAGTTTTGGCTTTAGTTCTTTGCTTAATCTTGTCCCTAAGAGGAATTTTCGGTTTTGTCTTTTTCCCTCACCTTTTTGTGAGGTGCTTTGTGTTAACCTTTTTTCCAGGCGAAGTCCTCCGCTCTTATTTTGATACTTGTCCCACGTGACTATTTTGTTTTGCACTTTCTGAATAAACTTTGTTACTCCTGTCTCTACCTACCGGGTCCTGGCCTTTGTCTCCAGAGCAGAACGTAACAAATGTGCAATAAAATAGAAAATGTTTTGTCTGAATAAAACTATTGACTCCATAATAACATAATTAATAACTCTTAAATAAAATGTGTTAATATATGAATCCATTCCTGTTTCAAAATTGATTTTACAAACCCAACTTGTCCTCCATCTTTCAGGGTAACTCCCAACCGAAACCTCTGGAATAGCAAAACCAGCACTTTGAATTAGATCGCCATTCATGCAGTGTTGATAATTTAGCACTTTTGATTGCAAACCTCTTCTGAGAAGGAGGTGAAGCAACGACGAGGACAGTTTGAAATTTTAATTGACAGTGTCCAGTTGGGAGGAAGAATTAAAAACAGCAACAGAAATCCATTAAACATTTTAAATGTGTATTACAAATTGAGTCTAGTTTTATTTGTGTATTATATTGATTTTAGCTAACAATGCAAACTATGAAATTCAAATGCGGCACCTGACCGCACCACTGATCTCAACCATGTGATCTCTGCGTATTGAGCCGTTTTACTTTTGAATCATGAGGTTAATTTTGCTGCCTCCAACACCAACTGTCTACTCTGAGCATGTGAGGGAGACAGTGGTTTGGCAGTTTAAAACAATCCTTCTTATTTCAGTTGTCCTGCTCTCCTGTTGACACACTCCCGGGTCTCCGGGTGAAACAGGAGGAGTTCTCACCTTCCCTGTCCCACCACCCACTTCATCCACTGCCCTGCCAGTAGAATACTGCTTTGGTGTCCATCTCTGGAGCTTCTTTTGTTTCATAAACAACAATGCTATTCTATGTTGTTTTTTTTAATGTCTTTCTCAAAAAATCTTCTCCAATCTCTGTACAGTCTGTCCAGCAGTCTGTCTTTCCTCTGTCGCCATGTCTCACATGGAGACATTTTTTTTCTCACATTTTTCTTCCTGGCCCTCCAGGAAACGTCTGCCTCTTTGTGTTTTGTTTGACAGTTAGATTGGGTAATGAGAGGAAATTAGACCTTATCTGCCTCAGAGACAGACAAGAGTGAAGAGTCAAACTTCCCTGGCTCGCAGCTAGAAATCAAAGCCTACTTAAGTCGTGATTGTGGGCTGCAGACGGATGACCACTAATGACCGTATGGATCGTTCAGTGGTGCAGCTTTGCTCCTTATATGCACAGAAATATTAGTTCATTTGCATTTCTGTCAGTTGAGGTGAGGGAATCGTGGAGGTGGAGAGATAAACAATACTTTCCAATCCTTTGCTGGTGCCTTGTCAGCAGCGCATCACTGTTTCTCTTCCAGGTAGCCAGCCAAGCTAATATCAGCTGACTGGCTGCAGAAGTGGACCACCTACTGGATGTAGGCTCAGCTCTGGCCTATTCTTGGCTGCCAGACACAGTGAGGGAGTTCTATTTGAATGCATACAAGCACATCCTCTATGATGAATGCCGTATTAAAGATGGTGCAGTCTATCAGTGTCAGAATTAGGGATTAACAGATATCGTTGTTTCAGGGCTAATAACGATTATTAGTGAGTCAAGAGTCTGATAACAGATACTTGGAACTGATATTCAGTTGCAGTGAATGTGAACATTTCAGACGTAAGATTTCTATTCACGTGTTCACAGGCTGCCATGCATGCAGAGATGTGGCAGGGTGTCTTGATCTTCTTGCAGGTGATGAAGTGGTGGCTGACATCTTGGGTTGACAGCCAGGCTGACAGGCTGATTGTAGCACCATTGACCTCAGTGGATGAAGAACCCTGGATGCACAATATGGAGGAAGGACCTAAAGATGGTAGTCAACATCTTCATTCACAAGCTGGTTTCTGGGGTATTTGGTAAGACAAAGATCCACTGGTGTGTCAGGAAGCTGAAGGATGCAAACGGCAGTCAGGGGGTGGAGTTTGAATCATCAAAAAACATTTTAAAAACCGGACAAGACAGTTTTTAATTGTAGCGATGTCAGAAAAATGGCCTTTTCAGCAATTCATAGCTCCATTTCTGAAGCTTGGCATTTTAAAAGTTTCCTTGCTGCTTCCAGAGATGATCACTGTTTTCTCAAGAGATGTATGATTTGGCATTGCTCTGGGACTTGCTGAGCCTCATTTCGGTCGTATAAACCACAGACTATCACTCAGGACACAGGTTCACTCTGTTGTACAATCAAAGAATGATGAATCACTGCCGATGCACCATCCTTTGGTCTCGGCAGCAGCAGCACCAATGAGCCTCTCCTCTCTTTACAGGCCAGCCTCACAATTTAACTCTGATTAACTGGAAAGCCTGTTAAAACAGTAGGGAACTTTAAAGTGTGAGTTTGTGTGCATGCGGCCTTGTAACCATGCTAACTTCCAGCTGTGGCTCTGAGTTTGTGGCACAGCTGAATTGATGGGACCAGTGATTGGGTGTGTGCTTGATTAGATGATGAGAGGCACCTGTCGGTGGTCCTCGGCCGCTCTGCTGACCTCCGTTGGCCTTTGGTGTGCTGCATAATGAAAGACTTCCTCATAGATGATCAAGAAGTCAGCTCACTGCAGAAATCTAAGTCAATTTAAACCACATGGTAAACCAGCACAAGTGCACCACCATCTCATGACACCCATTTAGGTGTCATTTTTGCTGAATCAGTAGTTTAGAAAAAGTGGTCAGGGCACCTTATCTTACTACAATAAATGCTGTGTGGGGCAGCAAAGATTCTAATCGAAATTTTTAAACTGTGATACAGTAAAGTTAACAAATGCAATGTATTCATTCTGTATTCCAACACCACATATATTTGTTTTACTTCTTCCCCAAAATGCAATGAAACAAGTATTTTAATCTTGCCCTTGGGATTATTCTCAGTATTTCATCGAGATTACAAATGTATCCATTTTTATGTCTTTGTGTAATTTTACTCCTGTTTTTTTTAACTTCATGAGCCTGTAGCAATGTAATTTTGCTCTAACGATCTGCTTCCTGTGTGGGCTGAATGGCAATAAAGACACTATACATTTGAAAATGTACTTTATGAAGCGCTGTTACTTTGATTATGGCAATAATCAATTTGCATATTTATTTGTGCGGGAGCAGGATGCTCTGTTAATAGCACCACTTTCAGGTGCACTTGTCTAATGAGAGTATTGATTAAATGTATATGAGTCTCTCCTTCGTGACTGCACTCAAAGCCCCGGCTATCATAAATTAGCTATAAGAGCCCCTTGATAGTTCAGATGCCTGCATGCAACTTCTATCAGTGCCACAGTGACCAAGAAACCATGCAGGCGTTACAGTTTGTTCCCACCAATTGTTTATTAATAGAGGGAAAACAGTCTGGAAGTGAAGCAGTTGGATGTCGCATCCTTCAATCACGTTTTGTTCTAATCAGTCTGACCTGAGAACATGAGTATTCTGTGTATTGATTTCACTCGCAGCTACAGGATTTGCTGACACTCAACCAGATCAACCAACAGTGCTTGTTGTGAGACCATGTGCGTCACACGCAGCGTTCTGCAGTAAAGTCTGTAACCCCTCCTACAGAACCACCATGACAGGGTGGAGTACTTCAGCCAAATCCCGTCGGTAGAAGCAAAAAAAAACGTCTTTTCTGTTCAGAATCTCCACACACATTGAACTGGCGACCCTTCGGTTATTAGGTGGCCGTTCCATCATCAAGCCACGGCGTTATATTAATATATATATTAATGCAAAAGCTATTTCAAATCCCTTTGTAAGGTTTGGGAAAGCATTATAGTTTATAGTGGTTGGGGTTTAAAAAGCTGGCCCATATGTTTCAGGTGAGAGGACAACTGTGGTCATAAATTAACAGTATTGGCCCGCAGTTGGAAGAGGAATTAAACAGCGATGTTCCTTGTTGAAGGAAAATGTTTTGTTAACCCCTCCGTCCACCCCAACCTCCTCTCTACTCAGACTTTCTCTCTCTAGAATAACATCTCATTTCCCTCTTTGCTCTCGTCATAACTACTGCAGCAGCTAGAGGGCTTCTGTCACTAGAGTGTATTTACACACTCAATGAGCACTATATCAGGAACTCCTGCACACCTACTTATTCATGCAATTATCCGACCAGCCAAACATGTGGCTGCAGTGCAATGCATTGATCTCCTGGGATCTCCTCACGCAACCATGTCAGGGGTTTACCCAGAATCCTGCAAAAAACAAAGAAGACTCAGACATATTCGTTCCTATGAAATAAAAGCCGTGTTGATGATCGCGGTCGAAGGAGAATGTCCAGACCGCATCTCAAATAACCTCCCTGTACAACAAGAGCAGAGAGGCATCACAGAGTGCTCAGCGTGTCAAACCCTGAGGCAGATTGGCTACAACAGTAGAACACACTGTCCAGCAAGAAGGAAAAGATGAGGCCGCGGTGGAGAAGGACTGACCAGGACTTGACAGGTAAAAAAAATCAAAATATGTTTGAGTTTGCAGCAGAGTTTGATCAAGCTTGAATTCTTTTGAGGCAAACAGCTTTCGACTTCAGTGCTGAAAGAAACTGTCGTGCTGACAATGAATGGATTGGTCGTAACCACCCACATATTGATGTTGAAGTGACAGATGCCATCAAGGTACCCTCAGTCTCCTGGGTCTCTCCTGCCCAGACAACCAGGAGACCCTTGTTCGATCCCCATTGCCAGTGGCGAAGTAAGATTGATGTTTTACAGATGCTGCAGGAGAGATGGCGGCTCATTTCCTGTTGCCAGTGGCGAGTGGATCTGTTTTAATGGTTTTAACAGCAGGAAATATTCATTCACTGCCTATCAAAACAGTATAAGAGTACTTTTATACTTGTCTTCTGTCCTTCAGTGGAAATGAGCTTAGGTTTGTTATCCTTGTCATTGAGTAGTGATGTGAACACAACAGCTGTCCTCAGGTGGACATGCATCAGAACAATCAATGAACAATCAACTCTCATAGTTTCCTTGCAAAAAAAAAAAAAGGAAGAGAAGTATTAGGGTTTACTGAAAGTTAGCATACTAGCTAACAGGAGCATTCGTGCCACTGATGGATGCCACTAACGCAGGACTACAATTTCACCAGAAATAATCTCATTTACTCTGTTTTTGGCATGAGGACATTTAATATCACAAACAACCTCTGTAGCTTTTTTTGATCACAAATGTATTTACTGACATATTTCATACCATATAAGCAAAACATTACAGCAGCTTAAGCTAGCATGAACCACAGACCTTCTTCCAGTCAAAACTCATTCCCTAAACCCATGAACCCACTGTGAGACATCCAACAATGCTAACTTATTTCCAGGTTGTAGGACTCATTTCTGGTCTGCTCCAAACAAGCATCGGACATGTTGCACATCAGTGAATTCATGAATCATTGTACTTCCTAATTTACTGTAACAGAGAAGGTAGAGTGTCCACAGTTGGGGTGTGCAGTTCTCATGCACTGTCCCAGAATCCTGTGTGGACATGTGGACAATCTCTCCAGCTTAACACACAATTTGACAGTCAATGCACCTTTTCTTCCCCCTCAACCCATCTTAATGTCATTCATTGCTCAATCTGCAGCATGGGGCTCAGCCCAGTCAAGCGGAGAGCAGCTTGTCCCTGAATCAGCTCTAAATAACAATATCCTGTTCATCACAACTCTGCGGAGCCCCGGGCTGTCAACACATCAACCAGAGAGAATGAATAAATAAGTAATGGGGGAGTGTTTGCACCATGTGCTGATGTGTTTGCTACCTTGACAAAGCCTTGGGGCATCTAAACAAAGCCAAGCTGCTCTGGACTTCCCCTAATCATCTGCTGTCCATCACTACCGCCCCCGCTCTGCTGCCCATCCAGAAAGCAGGTATACCTGCCTCCACCTGCGCTACCAAACTGCTATCTCTATGTACACAAATTAGCTGTGTTAGCGAGGCACGCTCCAGGGCATCAATTAATTGGCAGATACCGTGTGACCTCCTCTGCTCTGTTTCCACCTCGTCTCGCAAAGAGAGCGAGATGTGCAACACCAGGCAAAGGCAGAGTTTTGGAAGTCACCTTGTCTCAAACAAGCAGGCTTTAACCTCCATGTTTCTCTCCAGCTCCTTACAGAAGAATCCCTAGCATGAGATTGTTATTGCCTTCATGTACGTCACTCATCTTGTGCTCCCTTCAGCTGTTTTATTTTCCCCTGCAACAAAGACGTTCATCCCGACAAACCTAGCTCACCGCTGAACGTTTCAGGTTTGTCAGGCTGATTTATGTGTTGCTGGGTGGTAATGTTTAGCGTGGCACCATCAATTCTCTAAACACTACACTGAGAACAGCACAGAAATGCTCTGGGTTGCTAAGGTCAGCTGTATCAACCTCTAAATACACGTTTTAGGTCCGTCTCAGCAGTCTCACTTGCTGATGTTGCCTTCAAACGTGTTAAGGCGATATTACAGAATGTTCTGTGGCCATGCTGGCTTGACTGTCATCCATTATGGTTCTCTCCTCTTTGGGCCGGCGCCACAGGGTTATTGTGAGTTAGTGGGCCCCCCACCCACCCACAGGACAAGCCTTTGGCGCCTCACAAAATCACACCATGTGGGCCTCATTTTATTGTTTTAACTTGTACATTCATTTAACAAAAAAAGCACGTCAGATTTTGATTGGTGCTAATATGTTTCAGTGAGAGGACACAAATACTAGAGAGCACTTTGAACACAATTGATATAAGAACATGACTTAGAAATGGAAGCATTTGGAGAATTCTTTGCAAATTCAGCACTGACACCTTTATGTTCCCCCCTCCGTTTCTCTTACTTAATCCCCTAAACCTCAATTTGGTGGGTAATCATCCCAGAGGGAAAATAGGGCTGTGCGGGAATGTGAAATTCCTGTAAGATCACCTGTCCCATCCTACACGTATGAGCGCAGAACAACAACGGTGAAGCTCTTGAATCAGATGATACAACCATCAATCCTCATTCACAAAATCTCACAAACTCACACAAATCTGTAGATGTGTGGTTCAGCCTTTATTTCACCCAGAGGAAGGACCGCACAAAGAGTTTTACTTCCACGAACGACCACAAGTTCTCCACCTCTCAAACCTTCCCTTTTAGAGGAACGTCTGGTGCGCTCAGGAACATGGAGGAGTGTGTAGTCTTTAATGACAGAGAGAGATAGACAGAGAGAGAGAGAGAGAGAGTGAGAGAAAGACACTGTGATGTGTGTTTTGAAGACGAGAATGTGTCCAGTTTTTCCCATCTTCCCAGAACATTCCTGGATCAACGTGGTGTGATACTATTTACAATTTACTTCAAAGTTTTTGCTGAGCTTTCAGGGAGTGTTTGGGATGATCTTGGAATATTTCACTTAGGGGAACATATATAGGAACGTCCCTCCAGGTCTCCTGTAAACAATCCTGTATTGTGACCTAAATTTGTTCAAACGTCCAGGGAAGATGATGTAAAGACTTTGATAGAACCAGACTGGTTTCTTGTAATGTCACTGGTGGTTCTGCAAACATTTTAGGAACAGATTATAGAGACCTAGAGGACGTCCTCAGAACATCTCGCAGGATAAGATTGTTGACTCTTGCAGGTAAAACTGACAATGTACAGTTCCAAGGTGAAGAACTTCTTTGTCTTTTAATTTGTCATAAGGGGAACGTCTTCATGCATGCAAAGGAGGCAAGGCAAGGCAAGGCAAGGCAATTTTATTTGTAGAGCCCGTTTTCACCAACAGTTTGTCTCAAAGGGCTTCACATGGCATCATAACAACATCCTCTGCCCTTAGACCAGGCATGTCAAACTCAGTTTGGCTCTGGGGCCGGATCCAGCCCTTCTGTTCTCAGGTGGGCCGGATCAGTAAAAGAATGTCAACTCCAAATATTTAGCTTTGTTTTTCAGTACTATGCTTTATCATTCAGCCTATATTTGTAGCCTACCCTACATCTTATAATCATGGATGACAAGGGATCTTTTCTAAGCACAACACATTTATTCACAAACAATGGAAAAAAAGTGATTTTCATGTTTGGCGGTGAATGTGTTAACAACTGGTTTATTTTAACAGTTGAGTGAATGCAGTTTTACACCTGAACCAACTCACCACATTAACAAACTCAAGTGGGAGCTATGAAAAAAATAGTTTCGCCTTAATTGTCATACTGCTTTGAAATAAATAAATAAAAATACAAAATAAAAGTTATAGCAGTGCATGGGCAATAAGATTAGACTACATCAGATCAAACTACTAGGCTGGGCCTACTGAAGCTGAGAACATACTGCGCAATATTAATTGTCTTTAATATGAAACCAGATGAATCTTATTTTTAATGATCTGTATTCATGAGTGCAAACAAATTTCGTGCCATCACACTTTTTTTCTCTCTCTCTCACTGCATTCCTGCAGTCTACTTGCTGCTGCTGGCTCCTGAAACTTGGCATCTTTTTGCCTTGAAAAGTGCATCGATATTAAGTGTCAAATCCTGAGTAGCAGCACATTTAACAATGTCATTCAAGTGTTCATTTGTTAACCTTGAGCGCTGCTTTGTTTTATTATTGTTCGTTACGGAGAACACCTGTTCACAAAGATAAGTAGTCCCAAACATGGATAGAACCTTTGCAGCCATGGCTGTTCATTTGGGGTAACCTGGCACGAGATATTGATAAAACGTATCCAATCCCACGGACCCAAATTTATCCTTCATAGCGGAATCGCACTGCACGTCAATAAGCTGGAGTTGAATGTCAGCTGGCATATCAGAAGGCTTCACTGTAAATGGCGAGCGAAAAAAGCCAGATTTATTCTGAAGTTCACTGAATACCTGAAACCTCTGCTCAAACTCTCGCAGCAAATCTGTTATGTTGTCTTTATAATTTATCATAATCGGGACGTTCCGATGCCTTCGGACGCACAGCTGTGAGACAAGAGAAATGCGCGGTGTCACCGTGGGATAGCCGCGTCTCCCACAGTGACAGTTTCATCTTGAACGCACTTATGCTGTCGTGATATTGAGTGACAACTCTGTTACGGCCCTGCAATGTAGTGTTAAGTGTATTCAAGTGTTGTGTAATATCAACCATAAACGCAAGATCCTGCACCCATTCCTTGCATTTAAGTTCCTTTACTGGGCGTCCCTTCTTCTCCATGAACTGTCCAATTTCCCCTCGTAGCTCAAAGAAGCGCTTGAGTACTGCACCTCTGCTTAACTGGTAGGCCAGCATGAATGTCATTATCACTGAGAAATGTGTCAAACTGACGGTGATTTAGCCCGCGCCCTTTTGAAATTGACAGTTTTCACAACCACACTCATAACATGGTCCATTTGCAGTGTTTTGCAACATAACGCCTCCTGATGCAAAATACAGTGAAATACCCAAAACTCTTGTCCTCCGTTTGCAGTCTGTACTTTGTCACGGAATTTTGTGGCAACGCCTGCCTTTCTCCCGACCATTGATGGCGCACCGTCGGTAGCCAGGCTCACGGCACGGGACCAGTCCGCTCCCACCTTGTCCAGCGCTCCAACGAGAGCGCTGAAAATGTCATCTGCTGTTGTGGTGTCATTCATGGGGACCAATTCAAGCAGCTCCTCGGTGATGGTCAAAGTTTCATCAACACCTCTAATGAATATGGCCAGTTGAGCAATATCTGTGACATCGGTGCTCTCATCTATTGCAATTGAAAATGCGATAAATGACTTGATTTTCTCTTTCAGTTGGCTGCTCAAGTCACTTGAGAGTTCTGTCACCCGATCTGCGACAGTGTTCCTTGTTAGACTAATATTGGCAAAAGCAGGTCGCTTTTCAGGGCACACGACTTCTTGAGTAATGGGGGAGTGTTTGCACCATGTGCTGATGACCAATTTGTTTATCTCGTCTTTCCTTATTTGTCCTTTCAAGTGGTCATACTTTTCTTTATGATGAGTCTCATAGTGGCGCCGAATATTAAACTCTTTGAACACTGCAACTTGCTGATTACATACCAAGCACACTGGTTTTGCATTCACTTCTGTGAATAAATACTTCTCAGTCCACTTTTCCTGGAAAACTCTGCATTCCGTGTCCACTCTTCTTTTTTTTGACAGTGCCATTTTGGGAAGGGTGTGTTGACCGATAACATGTTTAGTAGTGGTGAATGGTGAAGCAAGATTGCCGGTTTATTTTTACTTGGACACATCACGTTGCGAATATACATCCTGTGACTAACTCGTGTCAGTGCCGCATGCTGGACGTCAGCGCTTTTACACATTTACTGCCCTCTAGCGGCCGGAGGGAGCATTTGGTTTGTATTTATTTTTAAAAAATCACAACTTTTGATAGAAATGAGCTCGAGACTCGCTTCTTTTTTTGACATATTCAGAAATTTATGCCGGGCCGAATTAAATCATCCAACGGGCCGGGTCCGGCCCGCGGGCCGTATGTTTGACATGCCTGCCTTAGACCCTCACATCGACTGAGGAAAAACTCCATAGAAAACCCTTTTAACAGGGAAAAATCAGAGAAACCTCAGGGTGAGCAACAAAGGACGGATCCCTCACCCAGGATGGACAGACCTGCAGTAGATGTTGTTACAGACAAGAAAACAGTTTACAATGCAGAATGTGGGAAACACGGAAATGTTAATAACAACTGAAGAAAGAAGCTTCTGGAAGGGGGGACAGGGAGAGCAAGCCAGCTTGATGGGGGACTGGATGGCAGACTGGTTCATGGGAGGGGAGCGCAGGCCGGTGTAATAGTAGGGGATAAAAGGGGGGGGGGGCGATGCAGGCAGCGGTTGGATCTGTGGAACCACAGAGAGACTGCGAGACACCAAGGCCAAACTACAAAGTGCAACAAGTAATGGTAATGCCATTACTTGCCATCCAAAAATGTGCAGGGAGGAGAGGAGGAGGGGAGAGGAGAGGAGAGGAGGAGAGAGGAGAGGAGAGGAGAGGAGAGGAGGGGAGAGGAGAGGAGAGGAGGGAAGGGCTCCATGTAACCTGATGTGTCCCCCAGCAGTCTAAGCCTGTAGCAGCATAGCTATCAATGGTTCAGAGCTACCTGAACCAGTCCTGATTGAAGGCTCTGTCATAGAGGAAAGTCTTAAGCCTGGACTTAAACGTAGTTAAAGTGTCTGCCTCTCTGACCCAGGGAGAGAGCTGGTTCCATAGTAGAGGAGCCCGGAAACTGAAGGCTCTACCTCCCAGTCTGTTTTTAGAGATACAGGGAGTCACAAACAGACCTGCATTCTGGGAGCGGAGTGCTCTGGTGGGACAGTTGGGACTATTGAGTTCTTTCAAATAGGATGGAGCTTTATCATTGAGAGACTAATGAGTCAGCAGAAGGATTTTGAAGTCGATTCTAGATCCTACAGGAAGCCAGTGGAGAGAAGCTAAAGTGGGAGAGATGTGTTCTCTCTTCTTAAGTCCTGTCAAAACCCTCGCTGCAGCGTTGTGGACCAGCTGGAGACTCTTTAGAGAGTATTTAGGACATCCTGACAAGAGAGAGTTGCAGTAGTCCAGCCTAGAAGTGATAAATGCATGCACCAGTTTCTCAGCATGACTCTGGGAAAGGATATTCCTAATCTTAACGATACTTCGCAGATGGAAGAAGGCGGTCCTAGTCACATGCTTTATGTGGGAGCTGAAGGAAAGGTCCTGGTCAAAAAAGAAGAGAGAAGAGAGAGGGTAATGAGAAACTATCTTTCTCACTACCCAACTTTTCATTGCCTAGATTTAATGTTGTTTTTAATTTTTGCCTATTAAGTGGAGCTACCGCTCTATTTCCACAGTTGCCCTTCAGCTTTGTTCATCTTTACAAATTCAGGAAACACGGGTTCATCTGCAGAAATTCTCACTAAATCTGCGCTTCACTGTGGAATCTCTGCAGGAATTCCTGACGACACAAAAACAATCTTTGTAAGCCTTCATTGTTTGGAAGAAAAAAAGAAAACAAAACCAAAGAACGACCTTTGTATTGTCCAACTACAAATTTTCACCTGGTAGACAGCTAGCAGGATTTGACTTGCATACACATGCAAGGACTTAACCTGTCCTGCCACAGCGTCACACCTCTTATGCCTCCATGAGCTAATTAAGAGGCAGTTATCTGATTGTTGGACTTGATGTGCAGCAAGATCAGGTTTTGTGTGTGTGTGTGTGTGTGTGTGTGTGTGTGTCTGTGCTCTGCTATTAACCATTAAGGGTTCACGCAAGGCTAAATTCAAACAATGTGGTCAGGGAGGGACGGGGCTGTCCTTTATGCAGTGCGAGAAAAACTCACATTAATTGAGGTGGAGGATTCTCTTTCTTCCATCCTTCCATCACTCTATCATTACCCGTCTGTTGAGTCTCTCGTTTGTATCGCATGCTCTTTATAAGAAACAATAAAGTGACCCCCTTCTCTTCACCCTGAGGTGCTTCCTTTGGGGAGATGGAGGGGCCTCTGAAAGACTGATAGTGCAAGTGTGTGTGATGCTTTGTATGAGAGAGGCTGAGTGTGAGGGTCTGAGTAATTAAGTGTGTGTGTGTGTATGTGTGTGTAATGACCTGCCTGTGTGTGATTGCACGTGTAAATGTGGTCACAAGTATCACAGTGTGTGTGTGATCTGTTTCCAATTAGGCCTCTTGTGTCCCTGTAGCCCACAGGCATGGCTAATGTCTTGGTGGGCTGGGGGGCTAAAGCCCCAGCTGATGTCCCTAAAAGGGCTCCCATCTGCTGCGAGAACGTCACAATGAAGAGCTGGACCATCGCAGACGGATGAGTGCGACAGGGACTAAAGGCAACAAGCATCGTGGGACAGCGAGGGGGAATAAGCTATTAGGGACAAATTGTGCTTGGGGGACCACCTTCACAGATACACAGTGAATAATACCATTGGCACGCAATGGCGAGACCTCGATCAGACGGCTGCACACACATTCACACAAGCTATGCTTGCGCATGCTATCACTGATGTTCTCATTTAATCAAAAATCAGTGTTCCTCCTTCAGAAGAGGCCCGTCTGCTGCAGATATGAGTGCCAGCAGGCTCCAACCTCTGATAGAACATAGCGTTTAAGAAATTATCTTAAAACGAAGCAAACATTGCTGCAAACACATCACACCGCAGGATTGTGTGTCTGCGTTGTCGTTCAATTATGTTGCCTTCCAAATGTTGTTGAATGCATCTCTGTCTTCCTTATTTCTCGTCTGGAACTGAAGATTAATCTGATACAGTGCTGTTTGACACTGTGAGCTTTGAGAACAACACACAAGGAGCAGAAGTAGTACTCACATAATGTGTTTTGTAACTGCATGAGTCTGCTGTCTCAACTATTTGACAGCTAGACATTTCATTTGAAAACTTTTGAATCACAATTTTTTTCTTGTTGTAACTTATCAAAACTTTTTCCCTGACTTGTTTCACTTTAGATCAGAATATGGATCTGTTTTTAAAAATCTTCCACTCCAGGGCTCCTTTATAAATGCCCCTTACATTTAAAGTCCCCCCCCCCCAGTCCCCCCCCCCCCCCCCCCCCCAGACACACACACACACACATTTTCTTTTATGACCCATGTCAGGTGACCGGTAAGACAGTGTCACGGTGCACACTGCTGCTCATCAGGAAGAGGTTCAAAATGACACAAATTTGTAATCATCCAGTTTGGGATATAACATGACCTATCAAGTGGTGTCTGATACGTTTGGAAATAAGAACAGAAAGCTAAGAAGAATAGTTGTCTGAAGAGCACCAAATAGTTTTGATTGTGGTGTTTCCTGACATAGTTGGCACGGTGGTGCAGTGGTCAGCACTGTCGCCTCTCAGCAAGAAGGTTCCAGGTTCCAGTCCCGGCTCCATCACAGGATCTTTCTGTGTGGAGTCTGCATGTTCTCCCTGTTCCTGTGTGGGTTCTCTCTGGTACTCCAGCTTCCTCCCACAGTCCAAAGACATCAAGAGGGGACGAGGCTGATTGATACTCTAAATTGACCGTAGGTGTGACTGTGAGTGTGAATGGTTGTCTGTCTCTATGTGTTGGTCCTGTGATGGACTGGTTGGTTGAATGGATGATTTCCTGACACAGCACCAATAGTGAACACAACAGGGGTGTGAAGTGAAGCCGGGGTTGGTGACGTGTGTATTTCGGCACTGGTGTGTTAGCCTCATGCTAGCTGAGATGGCTACTTCCAGTTAGCCCTCTGCTAACTTGAACATGGATAAATCATTGAACCGTGTGACTCTTCTTGACTTTCCAAAAGTTATCAACATTGAGTTCTGACAGTGAAATGAGTCATATCTTAGGGGTTTGTGATGGCCATAACAATTTAAATTGAAACGTGAAAAAAAATAATGTGTATTGGCCTACTGGCTGACATGAAAGGCTCTTTGACTCCTCAAGGACTTCATGCCAGAGCAGCTGTGAGACAGAAACCCCACCCCCGGGAGTCCAGACCCTAGTGGTGATGTTGGTAGAGGATGACAAAGATGAGACAGGTTAGCAAATGAAGGGGCCACTGCTCCTGTGAAGAGCAGATGGAGCTGGGGGGGAGCACAGCAGCAGCAAACCAAGCAATATGATAGGTCAGCAATACTGCCACCAGCTAGTCATGATCAGCTGCAGACAGCTGAGACTGGACCATGCCTCTGAGTAACTCACTGCCAGGATAACGCGTGTGCCTGAGAGCAACATGTACTCCTCCCGAATCAACTTTTGCTTAGAGTCATTTGTCCATTCATTTTATAGCTGCAACTGTAACAACAGAGTAGGTTACAGCTGAATACATGATGCAGTGTTCTGCACTATAGATAACCATAGCTAAAGTCCAGATGCCGATTTAAAATAAAATCAATTACAATAAAATACTGTTGAGTACAAGTTCATGTGCTGTATAGCCCAGGCCTTCCTTTACCACTATAAATAAACAAACACAGCATCTCAAACAGATGAAGAAAGACTTGAAGAAAACCCAATAGGTTATTTAGTTGTTTTTGTTGTGTTTTTTTTTAAGGCAGTACAGCGTGTACTCTCTCTCCTCCACTCTGTGTTCCCAAGCAACAATACTGTTGTTTTGTGGATCAGGGATTTGGACCGGCTGCTTCATTTCTTTCTCACACAGACGTGGATACCTGTGGCTTTGGAGGATTGCTTCCACTGTAAAACACATTAATAAATAATCATTGGGCTGTTCTAAACATTGTGTGGACTCAGAAGTACTCACTGAGCCACGAAACACACAAACAGGCAAGAGTAACATAATTAGAGTTTTTTTTGTGTTTTTTTTTGCTAGTGTTGATGAATTACTCAGGAACGTTCTTGACACAAGCTGAATGTGCAGCTGCTGCACAGCTTGAGCCATACACAACCATGTGTATTCATAAATAGAGGAAGGGTGGGTCTGTGTTCCATCAGCACATCTGCACATTAATTCTATTTTAAGATGAGAGAAATGAAAATCCAACAGCCAGATTAACTCGACTGCAGAGTTTGACTTGTTTTAAATTGCTGTAATGATGTCATGATCATTTGCTGAAACCTGCAGCAAAGTTACTGAACCTCATACGGTCACACAGTCCAATGTGTTGTTTACCACAGGTTCCCATCAAGCAATCTGATTGGTCAACTAGGCATTTAGAATATGTCAAATATTCTCTCAAGACCATGCTTTCAAATGACTTTTAAGAGCAGTTTCTGTTTTATCTTGAAAGGTCCTCTCTTTTATTTTGTGATACTTCCTGTTTTCCCAGCATTGTTGATTGGCACATGTGTTTCACCTGTGCCTCAGCCAAGAAAGAAGTTCTCTGTATTTTAATTGATCAGATATTGTAATTTTAGAATTAAAGCATTATTTCTTGAGAAGGTACGCTAATGTGACCATCCACTACCATTCACTGTGCTAAGCTAACTAGCAGTGATCTGCGTCTCTGAGTGTCTCAGCTACCTGATGCAGCAGAGAGGAGGGGGATCAGTCTGATGGTAAATAAGTGCATTTCTTAAAAACGTTGTCCTCCTCGCCTTAAAGCCCAGCAGGGTTTCGTCTCTGCACATACAGCCTGTTTCTCCTTGTGGTTGCTTGCCTGGGTTTTGACTCTGCCTGGATTTATGGTCTTTGGTTTTTGTGTGCTTTCCCTGAATGGAATCACTGACTGCCTTCCCATCAATGACCCCTAAACTTCCAAGACTTAAATCCAGAGTCGTTAATTTTCCTCTTGATCAGAGTTGCTCACAACAATCAGCTGAAGTGACACAAGGCCCTTCTTGGCCTACTTGCTGAAGTAGTTAAAGTAGGTCTAACTGCATTCATAAATGTTCCTGTTGCCTGTGCCAACTATGAATGACCGGTGCATGCAAATGTGTTGTAAAGTGCTTTGAGTGGTTGTTAGTTTCGAAAAGTGTTGTGTACATTTGCTGCAGATTGTTTTCCAGGGTTAGAGAGAAACTTCAGGATGGACTACAAAAGGGGCTAACATTTCAGTGGAGTGTATCACCACGGTAACATATGCTGCAGACCTAAGCTGCTGAGGAGCAGGCTAGGAAATAACATACAAGGTACAAGGTCAAAACATAGACATACGCCAACCAATCACGGCTCATGACTTGACTTTGGTGTATAGATTGTGGTAGTGCCTCTCTAGAGTTGGACGTAGAAGAACATATTATTTTCCTGGGAGCTCCTATATCAACAGGACTGATTTTGTCCATAGAGGGAATATTTGCCAGTTGGAGGAAGGTCCATAGTGTATGTAGTCCAGCTCTCAGACTCGCTGTCCCTCTGCGTGCCTTCATAACACAACACTCCACCAGCGTGTGGAGACTAACCCCTTTGTATTTCCTCCTGACTGTGGTTGTTCCACACAAATCCACACAAATCAGATATATCCCATATACGCCCCCAGGTAGAAGTAATAATTGCTTTTGAAGAAATTGAAAAGGAATTTAGATTTTTGAGTGAGGTTTTTGGGTAAATGTCAAAAATAAGATCTGTGCTTCGTCCTAGTTTAAGATATTTGGATAATTTGTTCTAAAACAGAAAACATTAGCACGTTTGTGCATTTTGAAGCTTCACCTGTCTTAAAAATGGTGGTCGCTAACAAGTGACTAAAAAGAATCCAGAGATTGTTGCAGATATTAAATATCATCACGGTGAAAGCAGAAAGAGTGCGACACTGCTTGTGGTGAACTCATGCGTTCATGGTGTAGTTATTTATAGAATAACATTAGCTTTGTAATTGTAACAACTGCATTTCCACTTCAGAAGTTGTGTTCATTTGTGAAGATTATCCTGCTCAGGGTTCAAGTTGATGTCTCATAAATGTTTGTTTGCTGCAGAAAATGAGATGAGTGTCAAGAGAACCCATGGTGAGGCTAATTTCCAGGTTTGGTCTTCACTCCATTACCCCACAAAATAAATACATTTTGCTCATATATTTACTTCGATTAGCAACCTTTATAGAATTGCATTACAGAAGATTGTGTGCTTTACTCTCATTACTGCCACCTTCTTCTCTTGTATTATTACTTCATTTAATTGCGTGATAACCGTTTCATTCAAAGAAAGCGTGTCGCTAATGTTATGAACTGAATATGTGCAGTGAGCATGGATGACTGCAACAGCTGGTGTTTACAACAGATCCTCATGGTGCTGCCACAGTTTATACTACTAAGTTCTTTAGACAGTTTGAATTACAGTTTTTAAACCGTTTGTTCAATTGCTTATTTCCTTAAAGCTCCGTAGTTCCTGTAGGTTGTTGAGTAAAATGTGGTCTTAACTGCCGAAGTGACCTCAAAACGTTTCGTCTGTCAACAAACTGTGACGCCACGATTCAGCACATTTGAGGCGTTCACGTTTTACCTGAATGTAGCATGTTTGTTAGCGTGCAGGAGGCTAGCAGTCTCTGACTGTGACAGTGATGGATGAATGCCCTCCAACACTGCTGATACAAAACAATGACTTTTCAGATTTTGGTTAGTTTTTCTTTACTATTTGGACAGTTTCTGACCAGCAGATGGAACAGCAGCTATTATCTGACACACATCCTAGTTTTTATCATCCGTTTGTGTCTGTAGGCCAGATGTGAGTACAGATGGG
Source organism: Aulostomus chinensis (assembly GCF_037954235.1). NCBI lineage: Eukaryota > Metazoa > Chordata > Actinopteri > Syngnathiformes > Aulostomidae > Aulostomus > Aulostomus chinensis. The sequence goes on along the minus strand of NC_141321.1, from coordinate 12,059,495 downwards.
CAACATATTAAAGGAAAGAATCAACAGGAAGTATCTTTGTGGAGTGTTGGACCACCACAAGGCTCCTGAACAGCTTCACGGCTCCTTTTTTTCATTTTAGTCTTGATGTGAACAGCATGAAAGCAGTGAACCACTCACACACACCTCCAGAATCTCCCATCAGTGTGAAACTGTGACCATAAATAAAGACACTTATGCACATAAAGTGATTCACTATGTTTATTTTCATTATTCCTCATGTGTTCATCACTCCCCCTCATGGTGGTATGTGTTTCATTTGTGGTGCTACTGGGTGAAACATCAAGAAGAGGGGGAACATCTTTGAGAGGAAGAAACTGAGCGATGACTTGGTATACACCTCTGACCTTGAGAGCAAAAGGTCCTGCTAGATGTAAGGTCTTTGTGTCTGAACTTCCGGCTGCATGAATCTGCCTCCCAGGTGCTGGGCTGCAGGACAAAACTATCTATCAGCAGCTGCTGCCGCACACAACATGTGCTGCTCTCAGAGGCACATGCAGTAAATAAGAAGCAGTGGGAAAACAGAGAAGAAAGGACAGCTAGCGAGAGAAAAGGAGAGGTGGCGAGGGAAACTGTCACAAAACACCTTTAGTGACTTTTATTTCCTTTGCTGGCTTATCCTTGAGGTTTGCAGGGGGCAGCTGTGTGTGTGTGTGTGTGTGTGTGTGTGTGTGTGTGTGTGTGTGTGTGTGCACGCCTGTGGTAAAGACAACACGCTGTGCTTTGACACAGAGCGTCCTTGGGATTAAAACCTGTCAGTGTCCAGCTTTGTGGCTTTATTTAAAGTTCTCTTCAAAGTTCAGTCATCACTCAAATACATACCTGATCTCTTTTCACCGTGAAACCATGAGTACAGTAGGCTGAAAGATCTAGATCTTCTTTACTTATGCAACAAACTTAAATAGACGGAACCATGCGGGGGTACAAATGGGTTCTCCAGCTGTGAAAGCAGATTGATGATGTGGAAAGGACGTGTGGACACCTCTTAGACCTCACTCACAACACATTCCATGGATGGACGGAAGAAGGGAAGGTCATTTAATCTCTCAAGAACAAAAATGAGGCTCTCGTGGACAACTCTACCAGTTGTGTTACCATGTACACATCCTGCCGCCGGACACCTGAGAACCTTAAAAACAGCCGTGAATGATGTTGTGAGGGTCGTTGGTGGAGCCTCCGTTGTCATCAATGTGCTGTGAAACCCATCGGCCTTGGTGTTGCATTACAATCATGAATTTGTGTTGACGGCTGAGGTTGTTCTTAAGACACTCAGACATCATGAGAGGTGTGTTGGGGATTTGTGACTGTTCTGGTGTGTCTAACCACATTAACGCTGGATCAATGAAAATGTATGCTGGACATTTAGATTCAAAGTTACAAAATGCATGACAGATGATTGAAAATAGGGGGGGGGGGGTCTGAAAAAACATGTTACACATTTACACTTGAATGCTGAGAAGACATTGTGAAATTGAATGTTTACCAAGGGTGAAGATGAGTGGATTTACTTTGCTCTAAATGCAGGCGCAAATTCATTTTAATTCACAAATTGCCTCCAGTGCAAAAAACAAACAAACAAACAGCTATTGAGATGTAATAGTGAGCTGAAAGATGACCTTGTACGTTTCAGTTTTTATGAAAAACAAAATCTTTGAATGAGGACAAAAAAAAAGTCATTCAGCATCTGTCGAGTTAATTTCCACTTGTCATGGCAGCGTTGCCCACCCCTACTCGCTCGGGGCCTGGAGACCGACAGAGAACGCTGGACACAACTCGGCTTGCTTTATGGCTCCTCTTATTGGTAACAACTTGGTCGGACCAACAGTATCAGTTTCAGCAGCCGCAGCAGTTTGATAACCTCAAATAAAAATAAGGAAAAATCAGACCGTCATTAAACAGATTTAAATCAGTTTCTCCATTGAAGCCTATTTTGAATAACCGTAAATGAAGGGACGAACCAAGTAAATGTTTTTTATAGATTATTATTAATCTTAATGAGTAAAATCGTTTAATCATTTTAGTTTTGTAAACTCAATAACCTCTAAACAGCTTTAAACTATACTTCTGTCAGGTCCATTCACATCAAGAAACACAAGAGATGATAATGAGCTTGATTTGTTTATTATAGTACAAATTGGCGGTATAGCTCTGTTCAGAGGAGTCCCCCGACAATTTTTCATGAGTACCATGAAACAGGGGACCAGCAGCGTGAGGGAAGGTTCTCCCAGTTTAAGACTGGAAGAGCAATTATACTCCCATGAACAGAGCAAGCAACATGACATGGAACGAACTATGCCATGTATACACGACAAGGTGGCGCTGGGGAGGTGGAGGGTAGCAAGTTGCGAGCAGGAGCAGGAGCAGGAGCAGGAGCAGGAGCAACTGTAGTAGCAGATAACAGCGGATAGCAGCAGATAGCAGTAGATAGCAGCAGATAGCAGTAGATGTAGATGTAGATAGCAGCGGATAGCAGCAGATAGCAGCAGATAGCAGTAGATGTAGATGTAGATAGCAGCAGATAACAGTAGATAACAGCAGATAACAGCACATAACAGCAGATAGCAGTAGATAGCAGCAGATAGCAGTAGATAGCAGATAGCAGCAGATAACAGTAGATAGCAGCAGATAGCAGCAGATAGCGGTAGATAGCAGCAGATAGCAGTAGATAGCAGTAGATAGCAGCAGATAACAGCAGATAGCAGCAGATAGCAGTAGATAGCAGCAGATAGCAGTAGATAACAGTAGATAGCAGCAGATAGCAGCAGATAGCAGTAGATTGCAGCAGATAGCAGCGGATAGCAGCAGATAGCAGTAGATGCAGATGTAGATAGCAGCGGATAGCAGCAGATAGCAGCAGATAACAGCAGATAGCAGCAGATAGCAGCAGATAGCAGTAGATTGCAGCAGATAGCAGCGGATAGCAGCAGATAGCAGTAGATGTAGATGTAGATAGCAGCGGATAGCAGCAGATAGCAGCAGATAGCAGCAGATAACAGCAGATAACAGCAGATAGCAGCAGATAGCAGTAGATAGCAGCAGATAGCAGATAACAGCAGATAGCAGTAGATAGCAGCAGATAGCAGTAGATAGCAGCAGATAGCAGCAGATAGCAGTAGATAGCAGCAGATAGCAGTAGACAGCAGATAACAGCAGATAACAGCAGATAGCAGTAGATAGCAATAGATAGCAGTAGATAGCAGATAGCAGTAGATAGCAGTAAATAGCAGCAGATAGCAGCAGATAGTAGATAGCAGCAGATAGCAGCAGATAGCAGTAGATAGCAGCAGATAGCAGTAGATAGCAGCAGATAGCAGTAGATAGCAGCAGATAGCAGCAGATAGCAGTAGATAGCAGCAGATAGCAGCAGATGACAGCAGATGACAGAGGGCAGAGCAGCATAGCCAGAAGCTAGCAGAGCGGTAGTTCAGGCCGGGTGACATTTAAGTTGAGAGGGGCCAATCAGAAGTGAGGGACTTGATCTGCTGATGCGGAGCAGCTGTAGATTGGCTGATCAGTTTGATTGATGGACGTGAAAGCCAATAGCGCTTGACTACCACAGCCTGACAGAACTAAAGCTGACGCTCGATTTTTGTTTAATTTATATCCTCTCATTTTAACACAAACTATTACATTTTAACTGATTTTAATTACTTTAACGATCGAAATGCATTCAAAGTTAATGCTGTGATAATAGTTTATTTTAAATCAAATTAACCAATCTCAACTTAAATAAGATTGCCTAAATGAGTTTACCAATGAGATATGGAGATAAAGCCTACAATATCAGACCTCAAAACAAAACTGTCCTGATGTGAATTTTTAACTCAAAATTTTAAGTAAACAGGGCTTAAATCATTAATCAACACAAATTTTAGCCTCTAAGTTACTAAATTAAGCTTCTTCCTCTTTCTAAATTAGTCAAAGTCAAAGTTCCCTCACCACTGGTGTCTCCCAGGTCCTCATGCAATCATGCCTCCGTGTGACAAAAGGGTGACACACCTGACTCTGGGCCTACTAAATGCCTCAGCTCTACCCTCCCCCTCTCTACCTGCACTGAGGAGACTGGTCTTGATCCTGCAGTGGCTCCCCATGAGGAGGACATTGACAACTACAGGACAAATTAAAATTAAATTTGAGTTTTTTAAATTAAACCATGACATAAACAAACGCATAATGTCTTAACAGCATCATTCACGTCACTCTGCAGCAGACTGAACACGTGCAGTTATGTTACATGTCAGAAACAAATGAAAACAAGAAACCATAATATGGATTTCAGGGGAGGAAAAACAGTTTCAAGGATTTTTAAATTTTTTTATTGGAGTGTTTAACAGGGAGTGAATTGAAGCCTAATGAGTCCATGATCAGAATGTCAAGTGGTAAATGCAAACAAATCCAGAGAAAACAATAAGAGGAAGGTTCAAGGGAAACATTACATTCTTCGAAAACTGAGGAACGGAAGTCATTCAGCATCCCTAAGGGGGGCAAATAGAAGTGTACAGTAAACACAAAGGCTGTATTGATAAATGCATTGAGCTGTCCGTGGTGCTGAAGTCGCAGAACGATTTCTAATGGCATTTTTTTCCTCCGGCTGTTGTCAGGATGAATCTGTAGTGAATTGGACTAAAAGCACTGCAGTAGGATTTAAATGATAACTCACATAATCGTGGGGGGGGGGGGGGGGTGGGGGGGGGACAGGAGTGTCTCTGCTGATAAATCCTGATGTTCAGGGTGAGACATTGGACATTTTCAGCTGTAGTTAATTGTTTATTTTTACTTTGTGGTTTTTGAGCCTGAACTTGTAACCGCAACTTAGCACAATTATTTTATAATATCCATCCATCCATCCATCCATCCATTTTCTACTGCTTATCCTGTTAAGGGTCGTGGGGGGTGGGGCCTATCCCAGCAGCTTTCAGGCGAGAGGCAGGGTTCACCCTGGACGGGTCACCAGTCCATCTCAGGACCAACACATAGAGACAGACAACCATTCACACTCACAGTCACACCTACAGTCAATTTAGAGTATCAATCAGCCTCGTCCTCTCTTGATGTCTTTGGACTGTGGGAGGAAGCTGGAGTACCAGAGAGAACCCACACAGGAACAGGGAGAACATGCAGACTTCCAAACAAACTTCCAGTGGAGTCAAACCCCTAGGCGAGAGACTGACACAGCACAGCTTGTACAGGACCAGCAGTCGAGCACCTCAGGTCAGAACACGAGAACGAGGCAGTGCTGTTCAAATAAAGGACAGCAGAGACAGGCAGGACCTGATGTTTCCTGATTTAGGGAGCTGATTAGGTGACAGACACAGGGAGCAGGGCTGTGACTGACCGAGACTAACGAACCGGTAAGACACAGGTGAGCCACTTGAAAACGACAACAAACTGACGAAGACAGGAAGCAACACAGGGGCATATGGCAGGGATGTGAATTTCAAAATAAAACAGGAACTAACTACAAACACAAGAGGAACCCAAACACAAACAAGAGAGCACAAGAAACAGCAGAAAGATCAGAAATACAAAACTAATAAGTCAATAATGCAAAGAGTTCAAAACTAAGTAGACCACGGCCCCGATGGAGCTGTGACAGAAACGAGCGAAGCGCCGTCCAACTCGCCAATGACCTCTTGTTTGTATGCACCAATAACGGGTCGTAACTTTTTTATGAAATATCATATGAATGTTACATGAGAATATGCCGTTATTCATCTGTGAACCTGAAAACATCAGTTCCATGTTGTCCTGTAGAGTCTCGCTCATGATCGGAGTGACAGGAAGCAACGTGTGACGCTGCACTACCACCTGGACAAGTCTCAGAGTGATTCTGACACATTTCTAGGGTTTTTCAGAAAACCTCTCCTGCTACTCAATAAGGTTAGGAGAGGATTATCCCTATTGTGATGTATTCTGAGGAAACCCTGTCGGCTGTATTACAGTCACAGTTATAAAAAACACTATTGTTGTTGGGAGAAAAGGAAGATAACTTATTAAATGTTGAATGACTCATGTTACAACAGTGGTTTAGGTTTCCTTCAGGAAGGGAACATGTTTTACACACACACACACACACACACACACACACACACACACACACACACACACACACACACACACACACACACACACACACACGCAATGATAAAAAAAACTTTTATAAAACAAAAGGGTGTCTTGTCCCTTACTCTGAACCTTTTTATTGTCCATGTGCAGTTTGCAGCTTTTGTGTTAAATTTGGTTTCGGGCAAGTACTGTGTGATATACACATTCGCTCTCTCTCTCTCTCTCTCTCACACACACACACACACACACACACACACACACACACACACACACACACAACTAATCCTCTTCCATCCACCATCCGCCGGATTGGGCCAATTACTGGGACCGCCCACTGTGGCAGCATCTTTTATCCCTCTGAGAAGGTGTCAGGACTGACAAAAATTAAATCGTCCTGATATCAGGACCAAGGATTTGTGGGATTTCAGAGGTTCTTTAAGTTTCCACTTTGAGAACTTCTGAATCGGATGCGAGCCCCCCGCACCCCCAAAAAAAGGGAAAAAAAGAAAAAGAAAACTGGAGGATCAGCCACATCAGAAAGTAGGAGCTTCAAGTTGAGGATGTGCAAAAACCCATCTTCCAGCCTGGGGTGGTGGTGGTGTGTGTGTGTGTGTGTGTGTGTGTGTGTGAGGGGGGGGGGGGTATCATACACATTACAGGTGTCCAAAGGTATCAGTGGGCTCCTGCTTTGGTTGGTTCACACACAGAAGGTTTAGGAGCACATTGTGGCGGGGGTCAGAGGCGTGAGGTGCAGTGTTCTCACTCCCTGCTCAACAGTGTTAGTTGGACTCAATTTGATGCTGATTTTCTGATGCTTATTGCAAACCGTGGTTTGACATTTGAGGACCAGAGAATTGCCATGACCAACATGCTGATGCTGTTATTTGATGGTCGGTTCCTGTATTGTTGGATGAGGTAAACCTGAGTTGGTCACATGAGGGTGTAACTGTGCCACTACAGGTCCCAACTAGAGCTCAAACACCTACGATGCTTCTGTTCAGGCTGGAGATGCTTCAGCTGCATCCTGCCCCTGAATGTCAGTGTGCTGTCCCAACTGCAAGAAGACGAAGAAAATGTTGATTTAGTAAAACACACCCAATATATACACATGTAGCCTCACTTCCAGCCGATCAGGGATCAGATTTTCATTCCGCGATAAAAACAGTAGAGAATTCATCAGGATGAACGATGGAATTGAGGGACTTAAGTGTATTACATGCTGGCTCTATACTGGAGAGTTGTTTCTATTTCTTTCCATCTCTGCTGTACACAGATGTGTTAGTGCTGCCGTTGTTTGTTTACTGGTGAGTGCATTTGCATGCCAGCAGCTCTGTAAACACAGATGTACGTGCTAACGTTTAGCAGAGGTCATACAAACGCCAGTATTCACTCCATATACTGTAAACATATTGTGAACTAGTCTAGCTTTCGCTTCAGTGATATGGCGCTGAGCTAACATGTACATGTATGAATGAAGCTACAACAAAGACATGCTTTATATACATTCTTTCATCAAAGCTTCATTACAGATTGTATATTTTTTCTGAACTGTTTCAAAAGTATGAAAGACGACAAAAATGCAGTGGTTAGAAGGAAATTAAAACTGATTTTAAGGGGGAAAAAGATTTAGTTTTGAGAGAAAGTCTCAAAACTGTTACCCACAAGAATCATAACGAGGAAAGATGTCCCTCAACTTTGTCCATCAAAACAAAATTAAAAATGTAAGAATTATAGTGGCATTGATGTGGTCGCAGGTGTAATCTTGCAGTCAGGAAATCATTTCTGTCAGTACTCTCCTTTCCTCTAAACTTTCCTTAAGCAGAACCATCTGGGAAAATCTGTAAATTGTTAGGAAAAGGGCGGATACTTTCAATAAATACTCAGCAGCCTATTGGATGAGCCACCTGTCTATCAGTGTCTGTCACACCAAATTCTACCAGTCAGATTCAGTGGCCTTGTTTGTTCTTCTCTCTAAGAAGCAAAACTCTCCATTTCTGATGGAAGATAATGTGGAGTGGTGAAGGCTGTTTTTTTTCAACCTATTGCAGCTTCTCCCCTCTTGATTGACGTTACTCAACTGGTTTGGTCAATTTCAGGCAAACGACTGCTGCCACAAACAGGAGAGAATGTTCTTTTCTGTGTGCTTCACAAAATGTATTACAAATTTTTGTACCTGTGTGTATGTGTGTGTGTGTGTGTGTGTGTGTGTGTGTGTGTGTGCGCGCGCGTGTGTGTATGTGTAATGACTGGTGGTTTGTGGACTTTCCGTATGTGGCCCTCAGAAGCCCAGCTGACTCTATAAATACTGTGCGGAGCTTTACATAAGTATGGTTGTCATTAATGTGGCTGGAATCGCTCCCTTCCTTCTCTGCAGCACAAACACACACTCCGTGTTACACACAAATAGTTGCTTCTTATGTTACAGCCTGTGGAACGTCACTGCTGGTCACCAATAAGATTTTATTTAAGGAAGCACAATTATGGGCATTAAAATGTTCCAGTGTTTAGATGATAATTGAGGTGCTTGAATTTAAACTTTTAAATTATTCAAACAGAAATGAAAACATGGATGTGAGCAGCTTTAGAGGGAATGACTGCTCTACTATTGAAGGAACAGTCAAAAATAAGGCAAGAAAAATAAGGGAAAAAACATATCATTATATGTGCTATACCTATAGTTTATATATGTATATATGTATATATATATATATATATATATATATATATATATATATATATATATATACATATATCAGCTTACTCTCAGCTCTATGTTGACTCACTGTATGATCCATTTTACAACAGAAAAGGCCAAAATGTATAAAAGATTAATAGGGCACAGAGCACACCAGGCAGCACGGAGAGAAGAAACAGAGAGAAGAGAAAAGAAGAAAGAAAAGGGAAAAACATCAAAAGAAGAAGAGGACATGATGGATCAGGCCCGAGGGAGAAGCAATCAAACACCTCCCTCAAACACACACACACACAGACACACACACACACACACACACTACATGTCACTCATGTGTCAGTGAAGAGGACAAATCCCTACTGGAGATTAATTACTCAGCGCCATTCACAAAGAGAATTTGGGGATTTTTCTCTCTCATCCATCTGACGGGGACACACACACACACACACACACACACACACACACACACACACACACACACACACACACACACACACATACACACACTGCTTCTCCCAGAGACATTTGCATTGGTGGGAGCAACTCACCCAAAAAAAGAGGATTGCCCACTGTGATAAGAGAAGTTACAGCCCCTTTATTTGAGTAAACATAAAAATACCCAGATAGAATAGTACTCCAGTCAGAGTAGAAGACTCTATTATACTGAATAAAAAGAAGATGAGTATTCGGTATTGAGTGTGCTCAAAAGTAAAAGTACAAACATGGTACATGGTATTTGTGTATTCCAGCTCTCACCTTCATCTTGGGGCTCTGACTTTAGAGTTTAAAGAGACAATAACTCAAAGAATTCATATAGTTTTGAAGAAATAATACAGCCACAGAACTTGTAGAAATGTGTAGAATTAAAGTTTAAATTTATCTGGGGAAATGTTATAGTGCTGAAGTAATTCAGCAATTCAATTTGATCAGGTCCCAAAATGGGCATCATGTTTACATTCCAGTGAATTGGCTGACAAGCTGTTGAGAAGCTCTGAGCCAATCTCACAAACACATTGAGATCCCGTTGCCTGTCACTGACCTCAGGAGCTGCCAGGTGTTGGATTAACTGTATAAATGCCTGAGAAACGTGAGGGTTCATTCATTATCCAGCTAAAACACCAACAAAGGAGCAAGATGAGGGTCAACGTTGGTTCAGCATTTCAACAGTGGTCTTACACAGATAAGCTAACATTTCCATCCATCTATTTTCTTCCATTTATTCCTGTTTTGGGTCGTGGGGGGGGGGGGGTGGAGCCTATCCCAGCGGCTATGGGCGAGAGGCGAAGTTCACCCTGGACAGGTCACCAGTCCATCTCAGGACCAACACTTAGAGACAGACAACCATTCACACTCACAGCCACACCTACAGTCAATTTAGAGCCGGGGTCCTCAATTAGCGGACCACGGTCCAGTCACCTCTCTGCGGACCCAGGGCAAAAGGCACTTTTCAAAAAAAACAAAAACAAAAACGAAAAAAACCCAAACTTTTTTTTAAACATATATTATTTGTATCAATCATCGATCTATCGCTATGCGCTACGATTCTATCGCTAAATTCTGTTTCATTTTTAGTCAAATATCTCCCATGTTCCCACTTCTGTTGTATTCAATCACTGCATGCGCTCTGCGTGCTGTGTGTGTTTGCGTGTGTGTATGTGCATGTGTGCGTGCATGCATGCGTGTGTGTGTGAGAAAGTGTGTGCTTCGGGAGACAGCTACTACGTAAAAGTTTGCGATTTTAATTAAAGCTTTATCATGATGCGATTTGAAAAGGACACTCAGTATGTTATAATAGTTTATTTTGGAAAAATGTAGTCCAGGTGAACTTCCTGGACTGGGAGTCCCCTCATCAGGAAGGGGAAGGAGAGGTACAGCCTTGTGTCAACACCATAACTGTGACAGGGGAAGCTATGAGAGGAGATCACAAGGTTAAGGGATTTAGTGCAGACAGATCATAGCATAGGCCCCAGGTCTGAGCCCTGGGGGGCACTAGTGCTGGCTGGTCTAGACAGAGAGAGGTTGGATAGATGGCCAGGAGTGTGTAGATGCTGAAAAAAAATGTAGAAAACTTGGTTGTGTTGAACAGAGCAGACAAACCTAGGACAGAGGAGAGGTGTGATGCCCCAGCAGTGTCCAGGGTTTCTGTTACAGCAAGGAAATACACCTGAACAGTAGGAGGGTCCAGGAAGTCATTTTGGGAACGACAAAGAGACTGCAGATGGCTCTCTCAAGGGTTATAGATAGAAATGACATAGGAGATACAGGTATGCAGTCCTGCATAGCAGCAAGTCAGTGGAGGGTGTCCTGGACTTGAAGACATGTCTTCAGATGAGCTGGAACAAGATCAGACAACATCAAATGAGCGGAATGAGAGGATCAAACTGATTTAGTGGTGTGGCAAGAGAGAGTCAAGAAAGGAAAGAGTAGAGGAGGTCTCCTCGGTGGACAGGAGGAAGCCATGGAAAGGCCCACCAAGGAGAGCGAGGTGTTTCAGGTTTAGGGCTGCGGCCATCGATTCTTTTAGTAATCGAGTACTCTTTTGATAGTTCTGGTGATTAATCAAGTAATCAGATAAGAAGTATTGTGCATTTAGCAATTTTTTCAATTACGTTACTTTTGTTTTATGAAAGAGAAGATAGAACAAGCCTCTTAAATGGACGAGTATGAAATGCCAATGTAAAAGTATTAAGTTAAGTAATTTACTCTGACTGTTCTTTTACGTTTTTACTCTTTACTTTAAACTGAAGTACAAACAGGTTCCTTCAGGGGATTGTTTTACCAACATGCTACCTTTTTCTCCTCTTATGAGGTTCTGTGTCTGTATTTGGTCATCAAAAACCACCAATAAGAGAGCCATTAAAGTACAACAAAAGCAATACAAATGTGGATTTTTCAAAAAAAGAGAACAATTACATGCAAGATTTTTATTTGTAATTAGATATTTTTACATTGTGGCGACTGATGTGCTGATGAGCTGGCAACTCAGACAAGGACCAAGTCATTGACAAGGACTGAGGAGGTCCAGCTGAAACCAGTCACAGCCAGAGACCACCAGAATGATGAAGACTCAAGCTATCACATGATGATGTCATCAGGAGAGTTCACAACATGATCATGGACAGGACCCAACATGGCCTCTTCATTCTGTTGCCATCAGGCAGACTTACAGAGAGCTTCTACCCACAGACCATCCGCCAGCTGAATACCAGCTCTCAACCATCACCCTGACACTCTGCGTCCACTCTCTGACAGTATTTGCATCGTGCAGAGGGCATTTTACTTCTCGCTATTTATTTTCTATTTTCATGCTGAACCTCTCTAATGTAATTTTCATATTACCGATGCTGCAGTTATTCATGTAGTATCATTGAGGGGAGGGAGAGAGGCCAGTAGGACAGTTTGCTACCTAAAGTGATTTTTTTTTTCTGTTTTGGAAGATCAAGACCAGCAGAATATGATGGTGTAAAATGTAAGATAAGCTCCAAGACACGCGTCATTGTCCTTCTATTTACAACTGTAATTTGCACCCCGTGTTGGGATTCATTTTTATTAAAAAAAAAAAAAAATCACAATTTTTTGGATTTTTTGGAAGTTGGATGGAGTTTGGTAAGACATTCCCCAGGCATCTTGTTTGGTGTGTTCAGTTCCTTCTCCTGAGTTTCTTAAGTGAGTGTAGCTCTCAGCAGTAATCCTGAGCAACCCTCTTTCACTGATTCACAGTGTGCGGTACAAATGTAAAATTTGGTATTACTAATTACCTTCAGTTAAAAGTGATAAGATACATTATAAAGGTTTGATTAGGTGCTGATTTGGAGCACAACGCTACTCGGTTTCTGCAGGAGGTAAGGGTGTGACTGGATGTAGAGTGGTTGTGGAGCGTGGGAGGGTTAAAAGCTGATGGTCCAACACAGGAGGAAACGTAGTAGAGGTTGGAGGGACTGCAGGATCTGGTGAGGTCAGAGGAGACTGACAGAGGGAGACACATAGGAAAGAGAAAAAGCTGAGGAGGGCCGGTTATTGCATATTGAAGTCCCCTAGAAGCACGAGTGGAGCTTTCCAGATTCACAAATACATTTACCAGCCTTTACAATATATGAACACAACGAGTGAAGCAGCAGAATACTCTCATTCTTTACAACCATCACACCACGTACTCCCCACAAAGGTTTTCAAACCTATGAGCGATGTTAAAAAAAAAAAAATTTAAAAATCAGGATGCACTGAAGAGCTTAATGAGCAGAACATTTTAGAATTTAAATGGTGTCTGAAGGACAGCTACCTCAGCATACTTTCACCCTCTCTTCAGCAGCGGTCTCAGTTAGGTGGGCTGTTGCTAGTAGCAACCCCTTCTGACACAGGTTTAACTGAAATTGTTACATCCAGTCTTTCATCAGATACTAAGTGAACATTGGCACGTTTCATCACCTCTAGAAATTCCTCGGTGCAGCAGTTTTTTTTTTTTACTGGGGCTGATTTGATGTTGATTTTTTATCTGCGTGTTTATTTAGTGATCGTGTGTGTTCGTCTGTGTTTTTCTGTGACAGCTCAACCTTTAACTAATCCTACAATTTTCTCCTGCTATTTCCCTCTCCAAGTTTATTAGGCTGATTCATAAAAGCTGCAGGATAAGTGCTAATTTCTGTGTGAGACAGTTGAAAAATTTGAACGTGCACAGACGCATCTTTTTGTCGCCTCAGGCAAATTCACATATAATCATTTCTTTATGGGACTGTGTATGTAACTGCATCATAATTTTCACCTCACATACTCTGCTGTCTAATGGATCACTACCAACAGACCATCACGGTACCCAAACTTTAAATCCTAAAGAGTACGATGATGTTTTTCTTGATCATGTGGTCTTGCCCCAAACAAGCACTGACCAGGAAGAAGAAAATTTCATTGATTGGCCAGGACTGAAAATGGAAATCTCTTCCTTTCTGGCAGCTTGTTCACCTTTTGTTCACTTCCTCTCTTTGGTTCGCTTTAGTCTGTTTGCAGTTCCCACCATGAGCGAGCCACACTTGCAAGGTTCACTTGCAAGACCCATGTTTTCAGGCGGACCAGAGATCGCTGGTTTGATCTGCACGGGAGTTCAGGTGAGCCGTCACACCAGCCCAAACAAAGCAGACTATCCAAGGAAAAGACCTCTGGTCCATTCAAAGTGAATCAAACAGCTCTGGTGTGAAAGCGACCTCTTAAGGTGTGTTCACAGCAAACGTAACAAGAATTTTTCACGTGTTAAAGTTTACATGTAAAGTCTAAAGAGGGCAATAGACGCGAATCCGCGTGTATACTCGCCGGGCGACGTGAATGACACAAATTTGCATCACGAATTTCATGTATTCACTTCTATGCACAAGTTGAAAATATTCAACATAGCATCTGGTCAAAAATCAAATCGGTGCAAAAAAAAAACAACACTCTCCCATCAGCCCACTGTGCTTTATGCTAATGTTAGCATGCTAACATGCGAACTATCTGTTTAAAACCAGATTGGCAGTTCGCTGTTGAGTAGGGAAAAAATGACTCATGACACCTGGAAATAAGATTGTTGAATGTCTGGTCTCCCTCATCCCAAGGCAAATGTTTTTTGATGGGTTTTTGGTTGATGGCTGAAATAAAGTCTGTGGTTCACACTAGCTTCTAATATTTAAAAATGTTGTTTTGCAGCATAAACTACATCAGTAAATGTCCCACTCATGAATCTAGACGTGTTTGTGTAGTTAAAAGGATGGTTGCTAACAAGTCAAATGAGATCTCTGCTACTACATCAGAAGAATGATCGAAGACAGAAACAGAAGTGCAAAACGTAGCTGTGGTCTTGAACCATGTAGCGGTGGTGTAATTGACTCACATCACAATGTTAACATTTTACTTCGAGCAATTGCTTTTGTCCCTCAAAAATCATAGAGCAAAATATTATCTCGCTGAAGAAAATGTCAAAATTTTGTTTGATCCCCCTATTTTCAGCATGATCAAAAATCCCACTTGCACTTGGTTACTGGAACCCATCATGCGGATGCTAACTTTGTCGTAGGAAAGGCTGGCGATGGCAGAATCCAACAGCAGAGAATGGAGACTAGGCCATGCAGGACTTGATGTAACTTGTGATTTATTTAACAAACTGAACAAAAGCTGGACTGACAACTAAAACCAGAAGCACAAAACTCAGAGACGCAAACTCACAAAATAACCACTGGTGTCGTGGCGGGACAGGATGGGACATCGCGGGACTTAGAGCGACAAAAACTAACTGGTCAACCAAACTCAGATACACTCAGCTGACGACAAGAAAAGAAACAGGTGGGAGAAGACCAGGGTAGGAAGGAGTTGATAGGAGGAGAAACACCAGGAGCAGGACTGTGACCGACGAGGACTGATTACAAAACGAGACCCAGGCGAAGCACTCAAAAAAGACACGAAACAGACAAACACAGGAAGTGACAGAGACATAGGAGGAAAGAACTCACAAAATAAAATAGGAAATGAACAAAAGTGAACTAAAACACAGGTAGAGAAACAAACAAGCAACACACAAGTGAAGAAGCAAGAAGCAGTCGAAGGCCAAGCACGGTCCTGATGCTGCTTGCAAACGAGATTCAAAGGGCCAACTGGAAGAAAGCCTGATTTCGACCACATGTAGTGCTGTTGCCGAACTTCTTCTCCAACAACAGCAACATGAGTCCAATTGAAAGAACTACTGTACAACTACAGCTCAACTGTAACTGTAACCCCACTGACTGATGTGACCTTCTGGGGGCCTCAGAAGACGTTGGGTGCAGTGGCTTCTTCGTTAAGGCCTGGCAGACATGGAGACTTAGCAGGTGTGGGGACAAAGAGCATTACAGCATGCGCCCGTACACAGTGCACATTTGTCCCCCTTAACCACAGGTCACATGACAGAGGAGCAACACTATAGCATGGCTCATTTATCCTCCGCCTCATCTTTGAAGTTCACACCTCATCGCTGTACAGTAGAGAATCATTTACAGGTGTTATTAAAACTGTCAGCCCATAACTCTACACAATAGAGGTGGCTCAGGGCCAAACGTGTGTGTGTGTGTGTGTGTGTGTGTGTGTGTGTGTGTGTGTGTGTGTGTGTGTGTGTGTGTGTGTGTGCGTGTGTGTAGGTTATAAGGTAGCGAGGATATGAGTCAGATCCAGTTCAGGACAATGGTGCTTTGTGAGTGTGTCAGACAGGAATGTGTATGCGAAGGATGAGACGTTCCAGATGATGTTCTGTGTCAGTAGAACTATGCTGTGAAACTTCTCATCTCCTTTTTTGTGTCTTGTCTTTTTTCCCCCCGCAATTATCTCTGCCCTTCTTCCTCTTCTCTTCTTCTCTTTTTTAACTCTTCTCCTCTTCCATCTCCTTCTCTCCCTCACACACTTTTATCCATTCACACGTTCTCCTTCATTACAGAGGAATGTGACCCGTGAAGGGTCAAAGTGATACTTTGGAGTATGATGTTACAGCTTTGACATATATCCCTGTGCAAGGGCATGCTAGGATGGTGGTGGCTGGGGGGTGGGGGGGTCTATTGTGTTGAGGTTTCTGTGACAGCAACTGTCAAGTCAGCAGAGGGGCAGGAGGTTGGTGAACCCCAACATCTCTAAAATGTGTCTTTCTTTTCACCAAAGAAAGATTTGTTTGATTTTAGTCAAGTTATTATATTTTTCAAAACGTATTAAAAAAATTAATTTCGTTTTAGCCTTTTGTTCACGTCTGTGAGCTAAAGACATCTGTTTGTGAAAGGCAAGGTCAGGGTATGTCCATATATTACTTATGCGGCAAAATCAAAAGGACAAAAAAGAAAAGTCATGTTTATTTAATTGTTCCCCCAGATGAAATACATACTGCAGTCAAAATAAATGCCCATCTAAATGTTTTGTAAAACACTTTCTTATTTCTCCTATGTCTTATCTTTCTTTCTCGTGCTTTTTTAACAGCAACAGAAATTGAAACATTTTCACAAGTCACGCTTGTTCCTCTGTAACGCCACATTAGCTACAGTGGAATAAAATGCTGCAGTATAATGCTCACAATTCCAGTTTATGCTGCTAGCGTGGCTCTGACTTGTGGCGTATGAAGACACTGACACTGATAATCTCTATTCCCCTCACCAAGTTACAATTTTTTTTCAGGGAGAGTAAAGAAGTCTTCGTTCATCTGGTTCCATGTTTGCATGCACCTGCAGCTCTTTTTGCAAACCCTCCCTCACATGAGTGACACCTGCAAAAACCCCAAATCTTTGCTTTACACCTGCATTCACGTTCCCTTCTTTGTTTGAATGAGGCGCTTTGGTAGCTTGTAGCCGAGGGGCACAGGGAGGCCTGGCATGGTCTGCAAACACTAACCCTTCAGAGTGCACGCTGCCAGGTGCTCTCACTGACTGCCTTCATACCGCCATGATGTTTATGTACAGTACCAGTCGCTTGTGATTCTTGTTCACCTCTGTATTTTCATAGCTGGGTTTAACATGAATGTCACCTCTCATAAACCAGAAGAGCGAGATGATCTCAACACATCCCATGTTTTCGGTGAAACAACACTTTGTTCTGTTGCATCACTTCTCTCTCTAACCTTACAATGCCCTCTCCATCGTTTGAATGGATTTCAAGCTTTTCAGTTTACTCACACTTGTTATTTTATTACTTGTTGATGTTTTATGTGACGGACAGTGTTGGTTGATGTTACGTCTAATAGTAACTTGTTACGTTAGAGTGTAACCTCCAATAAAAGCAACATGTTACACGACAGCATTACCTACTGCTTCTACCAAACCTTTAAACAGGTAGTTTTGCTGATACTAGCCATCAGCCTCCTTTAGCATCAAGCTAAGTACACATGGTTGTCTCTTCCTGCTTTCTGGAGCCTCAAAGAAGTGATGCAGGGAGACAAAATGAAAAAGAAGACTTGAATAGGACCCCATTTACTTTTGGGTGAAGTATCGCTTTGAAGAGTACAAGTATACAATGGTAGTTTCCCCACTGTGGGATGAAAACAGGGTTACCTTGTCTTTTGTTATAAAATGTCCATCCATCCATTTTCTTCTACTTATCTTGTTAAGGGTCATGGGGGGGTGGAGCCTATCCCAGCAGCCTTCAGGCGAGAGGCGGGGTTCACCCTGGACAGGTCTCCAGTCCATCACAGGACCAACACATAGAGACAGACAACCATTCACACTCACAGTCACACCTACAGTCAATTTAGAGTATCAATCAGCCTCGTCCCCTCTTGATGTCTTTGGACTGTGAGAGGAAGCTGGAGTACCAGAGAGAACCCACACAGGAACAGGGAGAACATGGAGACTCACACAGAAAGATCCCGTGATGGAGCCGGGACTGGAACCTGGAACCTTCTTGCTGAGAGGTGACAGTGCTGACCACTGCACCACCGTGCTTAGTGATTCAATTTTGCTGTAAAATGAAAACTTCTTATTTTGAATTATGGAACCCCTAAAAACAAAGATTGAATGAACATCTACGTCAGTATCTTTGCATGATTCAATTGTTTGCAACTAAATAAACACATTATTTCAGAAATGAGTGTGTAATATATCCCTCATTGCCCGCTAAATGACCTTTGCTACATAATAAAACTCCAACAATTTCTGCAATCCAAAGACCTTATTGTTCGTTCTCATCCTCTGATGGAACCCATAAGCATGCTTCTTAAATTAGCGCATGTCAGCGCTATAGTTAAGGTCTGGTTAGGTTTATAGTTTTATAATGATTGGGGACAATCAGGTTGTCTCAACTCTCGGTTGGAAACAGGAAATCAACAGGCGTCTCCCGCTGAAAAGTCTGGTGTTTCTTTTGACACATCCCACCTCCCTATGCCGACTGCAACGCAATGTAGATTTTATTGTATTTGCTTTGGCCACAAGAGGGCACCTGTCCTACCGCAGGCCTGACTTAGGTGATTTACACATTTTTTAGTCATTTTCTGGGATAGTCTCCTAAAGAATGTAATCGCTGACGAGTAGCAAGATGGGACACGATTCTGAGACACAGAAACTGGAGGTTAAAACATATAACTCCCCAAAATTAAATGTTAATTAATAGTCAAATATGAACAGAGACTGTAGCACAAAGGCCTCTGAAGGCAGGTGCATGAATGTGTCTTAACAGGCACGTTGCTTTTAAAAGCCACCTGTGGAACGTTTCAGTTGCCAACCGTTTCCCCGTTTGAACGTTGTCTTAACACACACGCACACACACACACACACACACACACACACACACACACACACACACACACACACACACACACACACACACAGAGCGCTCACAAAGGAATTAAGCAAAGGATTTATTGTGTTGATGCTGCTGGAAGAATTTACAAGAAAACGCTGTCAGCTCTGTGATCTGTGGATTTTTCAGGACACACCCTCTGTCTCCTACTGTAATTCTCTTACCGCAGCTGAAGTCATGGACTGTGTTTAGCTGCTCAGCCTGCTAGTCCCTCCACACGCCAGCAAACACTGGGTAAAACCTCTCTTTTGCTCAGTATTTGGAACCAAAGTCTTTTTCTCCGTGATTTTGTGTTTCGACGTCACCATTCCAGGTGACCTGTAGGTTCCACATCCTAATCATGTGTAGTAAATGTTGCAGCTTTTCCAAGGCTCACTGTGCTGTCCTGGAGTCTTCAACTGTGATGCAGGGACCCAAAAACATGTTTGTTTCTTGAGTGTAATTACATTTATATATTCTGTTGCATAACGTTCCTTCACTGAGGTACAAAGTCATCATCATCAGTGTTTTTAAGTGTGTCCGGATTGAAAAGGAGAGGAGGGAGAAACCACATAGAGCTTGGGTCTATTCCTTGATGTGCTCCAAACCACCTGGAGCAGGATGTGACATGTATTATGCTATGTGTTTTTTACAAAATAATCAGGCAGCGTATATTTTTATTTTAGGATAAATAGTGATAAAATTGATCACTGGTAGCTTCATGTGACCCAGACCACCTCTGAATGTGGTCTGAGTGATCAGATCTCATGTCCACTAGATGCTAACGCTAATGCTCAGTCTGAACAGGGACATCATAAAAGTAATAAAACGCTCACAAACAAAAAGGCCTCTTGTACAGCAAGTAGAAATACGTGGAAAAGTGATATTTTGAACTGCTTCACCCATGGTGAATTGTTATGAGCCAGCTAAAAGTAAAGAGCGAACCAGAGCACTGAGGATCACGCAGCAGCTGAGCCAGAGCATCCATCATCCTGCCAGTGCTGGAAAGTACTTCTAATCAAGTACTTACGGTATTTACAAATGTTGAAGTACTTTTTAGTCTACTTATTTCTTACTATCACTCCACTGCAGAGGGAATTATATAATATCTCAACAATAACATAGAATTTAAATGAAAAATCAAAAACCTGAGAAAAAGTCAGATCATGAATCACCTCTCAGCATCTCTGATATAACGGTGTGTATCAAACTTGATATGTTCTAAGTAACATGCTGCTCTTATACTGATGTTACTATGATTAATAAAGTAATGATTTTATTATATTAAATATTACAATGATGTTATAATATTTAATATAACATAGGTCCTGTGATGGACTGCAACCCGTCCAGGGTGAACCCCGCCTCTCGCCCAATGTCAGCTGGGACAGGCTCCAGGTCCTCCACGACCCTGAATGGATAAGCGGTATGGAATATGGTTGGGTAGTTTGAATAACATACTGATGTTTTTATATCCAATAATATTATTAGATACAATGATGTGATGTAGCAATATAGAGCAGTCAGAAAGACTAAGCTAGTACTTTTGCAATGTTTCTACTCGTGTCGATTTTGTCATGCAACACATTTTTGATTACAGATACATCAAACATTCAGTTTCATAAAATATTCAACGTGGTGATTCATGTCATGGTTAATTCACGTTTAAGGACTATTGCAGGGACCTTAGCAGATGAATGTGCCATGAAGAGTTCCAGTCTAGTTTACTTAACAATTATAACCATTTATTTTATTAATATTATTTTATGCCTGTAGGGAAAATCTAATAAAAATGGTTTAAGACAAGTCGTGTTTGTATAAAAATACAGAAAATTCTTGGCGGTGTTAATTGGTGCCAGCTTAAACTTGAGGACGTGTTGACAGTTCTTGTGTCAACAGAGCTGTTTGTCAAGCTAGCAGCACAAGCGTCAGACGCTCAGCCAGGTGTGAGGCGACTCACACCCAGATGGAGGTGACTTGAAGGGTGGCAGGTCCAGGTGCGCTCTTGAAACCAGCATTAATATCCATAGATCCAGAGTCGGGGGGGGGGGGGGTTGAAGCAATATATGTTCTTCAGGGGATGGAAGAAGCACTTGAATACTCAAGGAAAACGGTCAAAGCTCTCAGAGGTGTTTCTTATGAGGCCAGCTTGTTCACGGTGTGGCTCAGCAACACTGAAGGGCTCAGGTGGTGAACATGCTGGCAGGAGATTTTGGGCCTCATGAAAACTCATAATACTGGGCCCCTTCAGTGATTTAATTTGCTCTAGTATGTGAAGGGCCCAGGTCAGATATACCATCCTCTCTACAGCTCCCCTGCACGAGGGATTTATGTGTTGTTTGTCATGAAATAAGAGAATAAAATGCACCTCACAGCTGATCTGGTATGGGCTAGACTCAACCAGTAGGGGGCAGCACATAATCAGAAAATTGTAAAACAAACAAGGTTGGCACTGTGTGGTCAGCACTGTCCCCTCACAGCAAGAAGGTTCCAGGTTCCAGTCCCGGCTCCATCACAGGATCTTTCTGTGTGAGTCTCCATGTTCTCCCTGTTCCTGTGTGAGTCTCCATGTTCTCCCTGTTCCTGTGTGGGTTCTCTCTGGTACTCCAGCTTCCTCCCACAGTCCAAAGACATCAAGAGGGGACGAGGCTGATTGATACTCTAAACTGACTGTAGGTGTGACTGTGAGTGTGAATGGTTGTCTGTCTCTATGTGTTGGTCCTGAGATGGACTGGTGACCCTGCTTCTCACCTGAAGGCTGCTGGGATAGGCTCCACCCACCCGTGACCCTTAACAGGATAAGCAGTAGACGATGGATGGATGGATGGATGGATAAAACAACAAACAAAGAAACAAGCATTGCTAATTTAGCAAACTTGAAAAATCTATTCCAATAATTCACACATACAAGAGCATGTGACTTCTCCTTGTGCTCCATCTTCGGACTGTAACAGCCACAGAGTGCAGCAGCTGTGACTGGTCCTCTTTGTAGCCTGACTTTTCGTCCTCCACTTTTCTACGCCATCTCCTCCTCTGGTCTGAACTCTATTCACAATAACATTTATTTCTGCAAATGTAAGATCTATTAACTCCAGCCCCAACGCAATTTGCTATGTTTCAGCCGTCATCGTTTGAAATCCAGAAGAAGAAATTCAGCCCAGAGGCAAAGAAGCTCCGCCCCCAACCAGCATAGCAGTGATGTAATTACAGCCACTCAGCTTCAGCAACAGTGCGGAGCCCCTCACACCACAGTGGGTCATCACTGCCTCTGGAGGGACCGAGTAGTAATAGGAGGGGGTACGTGCACAGTTACATATAGTACCTTTAACATGGTGGCTTGTCTTTATAATCTGTTAGATATTTGTGCTTTCTGTTTTAGTGTGTACTGCTGATCCAACACATTCATCTGATTGCATTTTTCTTTTCCTGAGAACAACTTTACACTACCGATTTACTGACAGCTTAGTGCCTGCAAACTATGTGCCCCTCTCGGTGTTAAATACAACTTATAACTGCACCAGTGTGTTATTTGCTCTATAAGTCACAACTTCTTTAAATGTGATCTATGGAGGGTGACTGTATATTCTATCAGGGTTCGTACGGTTCTGCAAAACTTTGCAAAGTCTTGGAACTTGAACAAAGCAATTTCCAGGCCTGGAACGGTTAATCAGGGCCGACATTAACGGAAATGTGCTTCACAAATACCTCAGTAAATATGGCTCAGTTAGGATCAACAGTAAAAAACAAAACAATTTTGGTTAGTATCAGTTTTTATATTACATGTGACGTTTGCCCAAACGCACATAGATTGTGATTCGTCACATGCATGCAGTTACATTTTGACATGGATGTGACTGCTTATTTCTATGTGCGGCTCTGAAAATCGTCCTCAGATACATGGGACGGTCATGGAAATGTATTGTTATAAATGTGTGTGAACCCTGGAGATCAGCCCATGGATCAAGGCAAATAACTATTGATTTTTAAGAAAATATAACATTTCAGGCTGCAAGCATGCCTTGATTAGATCCAGGGTTGTTTGAAATATTGTTGGCTTGCCATGCCTTCAGGTGATATTGATATGTGATGATAAGGTTACTGCCAGGTCCTCCACTCTACTGATGTTAACCAGAGGCAGAGAGAAGACTTTTCTACCCCGAACCATCGTTCAAGGAGAGACAGGAAAAAGTTATGATGAGCAAGACAATTGAAAGAGGAAATGAGATGGAGAGGGAGGTGGATGAGTCAGTGATGATGATGATAATGATGATGATGATGAACAGGAGAGCACCTCAAGAGAAACACAAAACCTTTATTTATAACAGTCAGATTATCTGAAGTGCTCTGCTGGGATCTGACACAGTTTATTTATTTCTTTATCTGATTTTAGACGCTGTGGAATATGACACTCGCGTATTGGTGTTGCAAAGATAGACGTAACACTACCGCCCTCAAGTGGTACACGGCTGAACAACATTTTATTGTATTTTCAAACTACAGTTAACCTCCTCATCTCTCCAGGTTTTTGGAAAACTGTTCTTCTCAATGCTCTTTGCACCCACAGGTTTAAGTATCTTGCATGTAAATCCATCGAAATAGCAGTTTTCTGCTAAAACAAATTACCATGCAAACACAACTCGTCTTCATTTGGCCCGAGCACAAGTGAGGCCAGACGTACAGCTGGTGATATGCCGCCTTTCCTGTCTTGTAGATATTTGACAGGGTGAGTGCTGCTGTAGAGGCATGAGCTGATGTGCCAGATGGCAGCAAGCTATGAATAATGCATCCTCGCTTTCAGTCGGACAGGTTCAAGCTGATCTGAGGTCAGCTGAATGACACAGGTGGTTGCAGGGTGGTTCATGCTGAGTGGTGGGAAGGGCCACCCAGGGGTGAGCCGAGCCGGCTGGCTCTTACAGTAGCACAGAGTTTGGAGGGTATCTGAGCATCTCCCAGCTCCTAACTTCAGAGTTTTGCTCGTTTGTACTGCAAAGTTGCCACAGTAAAAACCTGCAGGTTGATTGGAGGGTCACAGGAAGGCACCATCAGGTGGTTCAAGGTCAGACAGAACGTCTGATTGCATATTCAAACATAAGCAGTGGAGACACTGAGGAAATATTCTTTATGTCACTTTTGGACACAATAAAATGTGTTTTATCCTGCCTGTCAAAGGGGGGTGGCAGGCCCTCCACTTGGTAGAGGACATGTAGAACAATTACTTCATTTATTCCAGCAACACTGGACTGAAAATGTAAGAACTGACCAAGAAGAGTATTGATAGTTGGCCGACAAGCACATATTCAACTTTGTAAACTCACCTTATATCAACAGGTGCTTCTTTAAGTTAAATAATAATCCTTCATCCTTTAATTACAGCAACCAACTAATATAGCAACAACTTATTTTCTATCTATTTTACAGCTGGATATTATTCATCATTATAAACAAATTGAAACACCTCAAATGCATATTTCCTCGAAATGTTTCCAATCTCCTCTACATTAGTGATTAATACTCCTAACAAAGGTTGGGGAAATTGAACGATACATCCCCGTACTGTTTGTCACACACTCTTTGGAAGCTTGACAAGAGTTACATCATCACAAATTGGACCATGCATTTGTTTGTTCTTAGAATTCTGACGTTAGTCTCACAATTCAGACTGGGATTTCAGAGTGACGCATTAAAGGAGCCTGATTATGACAAAGTGAGTAAGACAACTGAGAAGACGGTTACAGATATCAAAAATGAGTTGTACCATAACAAGCGCGTTTCGATACAGGTGAGTTAGAATAATTTCGAAAGAAGTTTCACCAGTGTGGGTCCTCAGTGAATACGCCCTTCACAAGAACAGATATGAGTAGACCATGATCAATAAATACACATTTTAAAAGCACATACAAATGAAGGGAAAAACAGAGATCACCATAGATCAAAGTCAAAATTAGTAAGTAGGCAGACAAATAGTCAACAGTCATGAATCGTATTTTACCTGACTGTTCGTGAGGGGTATTCTTAAATATATATATATATTTTTTTATAATGACAGCACTCCCAACATTTGAGTCAAAAACAGACTTCAAACATAAAAAACCCTGTAAAATAAGAGAAAAAAAACACAAAATGATCAAGACCCGACCAACTTTTGCATTCGAATGGTTTCTGAAGCTGAAACTATCAAAATAGAGACAAAGAAGTAGTAAAGTTTCGAATCACAAATGTTAATAATACATTCACATGACTAAACATTGATGATGAAGTGATGCTGGTTGTCTTGTGTGGCTGCATGAGTTCGCTGATGGACTGCAGCGGAAGGATGAACACACGACTGGTAGCCGCGCTGGCTCTACTCTGTCTGCTGATTGGTGGAGGGTCGTCGGCGCCAGTATGGAGGAGGTAGGTCGTCTTTGCTTCCTTGTAGCTCTGGCTGCAACAAGGAGGGCCAGGTGGGAAATACCGGCTACTAAAGTAGCCTGGTGTTACATTACTGAAGTAGCGGGCAAGACACTACATGTTTGCTGTTTTTATAGAAATACTAAGTACCTGTGCCAAAAAGTGTACTCAGAAAAGTACTCACAAACACATATCGTGGGCTCATGAAGACATCTTTACCCTTCTGTATCGCTTACATTGAGCCACGTTTATTTAGCTTGAAGCTAATGGAGACTGACTACGGCAAAACTGACCAAAAACGTCCATTTACAGACTCTCAATGACATCATCCTTCTTTGTCCAGCCACATGCTCAGTATTCTTCACTTTGATTTGAGCTGAAAAAATGACAACAAATTGTGAAAGCGGGCGAGTGGTTTGGTTCAACTGAATGCACCAGCTGCTTGCGCTCGGTGCTACCGTGGAGAAGCGCTGACCAAAGTGTCACCGTCAGTTTGTGTTTAGCTCCAATCACAGTGTTTGAAGATGAGTGAGCATTCAGCTGGTTACAACACACATGGATTTTACTGGATGATGTGTTCCACTCTTTGTTAATAGAAGAGTTTGGACAGTTTTGGTATTGTTAGCTTTTGGTAGCTTCAAGCTAAATACATGGCTGGCTCTGTCTACGATCTGGAGTCCCCTAATAACCACACAGGAGGGAAAAGCAAAAACTCTAAACTCGTGAAGAATCTACCAGCTTAAATTGTTGAAGCTAATAATGTGATAGAACGTTGGTTTGTTTAGCATCTTATGTTGAGTCTTCTGTCCTCCGACAGCAGAGATGATCCTGGATCAGCAGAGCTAGAACTGCTCTTTGATCCTGGCCTCCTTCAACGGCATGCTAACTTGATCGATGGTAAATCACACAAACACACATTCACCCACACCCACACATTACTTCATCCAGATTACATGTCATATGTATTGTGTTTCTGTTATTTATTATATCCCAATGGTGACGTCTCTGCTAGTAAACACAAGTGTCTGTGGAATATTTCCCAGCTAATTGTGGTCATTTGCATCTGCAGATTACGGTGAGAAGCCCCTCCCTCCCCCTCTGCCCCCCAACAATGAAAATCCTTATGAACCCAACCTGGAGATGGAATACTACTAAAGGAACGGCTCCTCGTGCACAGTGTTGCTACAGCATAGATCACCACAGCGTGTTGAGAGAAAAACAGGAATAAAACTGAAAATGTATCTATTTGTATTTTGTTAGTGCATTACATGTTTTTGAAAGGCGGGGCCATGGGTTACATGACATCACAAACACTTCATTGGAATGGTTGCTTTTTTCCTTTATTAGTTAGGATAGTTCATTTTATTCATATATTCCCCTTAAACTGTCTCTGCCTGCATAAAAATCATGCAGGGTGTATGTGACATTAAATAAAATATATTATAAGTTTAAAACTACTTTTAAAACTATTTTCCTGACCAGGTGCAGAGGTTTTATAATTCAATTTAAAAGCTCTATTGTCACTTAAGCCAACAAGACAACACAAAACCTTTCTAAGAGGATGAGGAGGATTTCTTGGGTTATTTATTTGACTTCTGACAGAGCTATGCTAACACTTCTCATCTACTGCCATTCATTGAGCTAAGCTAACTCAATAAAGGTTGCCCATGCACAGAATAAAGCGTACTCCAGTTTTGAAGCAAATTTTTGGGTTGATTACAAAGAAACTTGATGGGAAAAATGCACCGTCTGCCACAGAAGCTCTGACCCATGCGCACAGACATTTTGGACACACAAGTACAGGAGGTTGTGTCATTGTTTGAGGGGTAAAGCAGCAACAGGGGCAGGGGCTTGTCACACTTCCCCAGAAAACATAATTCCAGTGTGTGTTGCAATGTGGAATCTCACTAAAACACTGCACTCAAGAAGAGAGTGAAAGCAAAAGTGGGCCCCTTGGGTGTCTAGAAGGTGGCATGGGAATAAAACTCCCCACAGTCACCCACTGGATGTGTCCAGATGACAGGAGAGAGGAAAGAAGAACTTGACCCTACAAAACTACAGTGGAAGCCACTGGATTTGGGGGGAATTAGAAATGAACAACCAAAAGAAACAAACCCCCAACACGTTCAACTGAAATTTTCACTAAAAACACACTCACACACACAACTGAGCAGGTAAAAAGCAGGTGTAGTCAACAACTCCCTGAGCAGCACCCACCTGTGACCATGCTGTGTGTGCTTCTGACCATGACAGGCTGATCATACAATAACAGATGACAAAGATTTGTTAACCTGATTGTTGTCTGATAGACAAACCTTAATGCACATCCAGGAGGACGTCTGAGGCATGTAATGATGCAATCATGTGATGATCATGTGATGACAGAATCCCTGGTTCAGGTCACAGCCTCGGTCAACCTTTCACTGCAACATTAAGGTCAGCTGCGCCATATTTTTGTTTTCTGACTCTTTGATATCCCCCCAAAAATATGTAGTGTTGCTTTTAAGATGAAATACTTCTGGAGTGAGGTACTTCACCTTCAAAACTACAAAATGTGTAAATTCTACTCACCTGGTAAAAGGCTGAGATCATCAGAGCCGAGGGCGAGGCAGCAGCATGGACCGTCAGCTGATGGGCTCCCTTGCCGCTTAGCAGGAACCACTAATATCGTTGCATGACTCATGGGATGTTAAATGTAATGAATCTTACTAAAAGCATGGAAAACAGATAAGTAGGATCGACACCGGGTCCTGATAAAAGCACGCGTTTGTTCCAGCCCAACAAAATAACGACAGGACACCAGATCTGCTTTGAAAGTTTTAAATAAAGAATAATTCACACCTAAAAAAATCCAAAATAAAGATAATTTCACTTACTACATGTTGAATCAATACAATGCTTATAATTACAGATATTAAATGATTTGTTTATTTATTTGTTTATTTATATATGGCATGTCTGTACACCCTTTGTATAGCCCCCGCTGCGGTCCGTTACGTCCTGTCCACCTGATCGGCCCCGAGAGGGGGACTCTTATAAAAGTCATTACATGATCAGCAACAGCATTCGTTCTTCTTGTTTTGACAGGAGCAAACAGGGGGACTGTGAGATGGCTTTCCACACCCTTCACAAATTCATCTTTCTTTGACAAATATTCATTATTCTGTTTGATAAAGATCTCAAAAATGTCTGTTAAAAATGATAGTTAGTGATAAATGTTGCAGTCTTTTTTTACCCACTGCTGAATAACTGTGCTGTTCTGGATCCAAGATGATGATGAATACGTACAGCATTGCTTTAGTTTTCTGTCGCGATCACAGGTCGTGCAAAACTCACTTTGATTTGACTAAAGGAGGATAACAACTTTTTGGTAAATATGCCTGTCAAACCTCTCCAGAGCCAGGATTAACATAGATCCCCTTCAATCCTCTGTGCTGCACTAGAGAGACCTGCTGACGGCTAGTTAGCTTAGCACAATGAATGGATGTGAATGGAGAGTGTTGCAGTAATCCTACTCATCCTCTCCTACACTGCTGTCCATGATTAGCAGCAGCAGTCACTCTTCTATTGGTTAACTATCGTTTTGTTTGGTCTTATTGGCTGAAGTTACAACGTGGCTTTTGAGGTGCTGAGTAAAATCACTGAAAGTAGTTCAAACTATGTCTGATTTTAAAATGACAACATCTCATATGTTACACAGCTGTGGTACGTTAATGCAGGCAAAGCCAGTTTGGGAGAAAATAGTATGAGAAGTTTTAACAGAGGTACGCTAACACATCCCATCTACTACCATTCATTGTGCTAAGCTAAATTGGTCTCAGCTCCTTAATGCAGCGAAGAGGAGGGACTGGTATTCATTTTTCTGTCTGGCTCTGGAGGTGACAGCAAGCAAGTGGAATTAATCAGGGGTGTCTACTGAAAATGTATTAAATTCACTGAAGCAAATACAACCCTCAAACACACCTTTTCAAATTTTGGGGGCGGCGAGGATGAGTTCTGTCCCAAACGAGTCAATACCAGTCTGGAAAATTCACTTGGGTAAATCAGTGTATGTTGGGTGAGCGTATCTTGCATGTGGACAGACTCACCCTGGCGGATCAGGACTGGGTCGCATCAGTACAGCACATTTAGAGCAGTGGGGAAAAAAAGCACATGAAGCATACACCTACATCCCAATCTGCATTCAAACTCTTCAACCCAAACACACTCAACGACGATCCCTTCAAATGGTGATAATGATAATGTTCACTGAGGAAGGTCACAATGATCTGATGAAAAAGAGGCACTACTAGTGAAGATCTGAAGACACCAGTTTTGTTTTGCTCCTGCTGCACTGAGGATCTAACCTTCGGTATAATCACTCTCCTACTTAAATACGCTGGATGTGGAAACTGAGGAGCAGGTTTCAAGGACGCCACACGGATTACGTCAGACCATCCTCTACCTTTAAAGCCCAGAAGCTTTTCACACTTCATTCTTGCAAATATTCAGTTCATCCTATCTTGTCTAGTCCTAATTAATTTACCTTCATTTCCCAGAATGCTCTTCAACCCTCAGAAAACCACCAGAACACGCGTGGAAGCTGAGGTTCTAACTGTGCTTCTAGCTTTCTTTCTAGCCAAGTATTTTCTAGAATCCAGGTTTGAATGTGGAACACTGGTCCAATCTGACGGCTCTGTTACTGTGGGGACATCAACACATGATCAGCAGCTGTTTCCCTTTGGATCCCGTTAACTACTGTTAGCACATGCAGCTAAGCTACTCTTGGTATGGCTTAGATTTGGCATCAGTCTCAACTTTGACTTTGCTTTAATGAGACCAGCGGAGGAAGAAGAGCTTGTGATAGTTAAAACCCTTCTTCCTTTGTTTTGAAGAGAAACTTTAGTTTTTCCCGTTTTCTTGCCTGTTCTGTTTCCCAGAGGTCACACTGCTCATCCCCTGCAGAGACGCCATGAGGGAAATCCTGTTGTCACACCATTAATAAACAAAATGAAGTCTCCAACTCTGAACACCAAGGGATAGGAGGTGTAAAAGACCTATTCACACCAAAAATTCACGACTAGAGGATCAGTTGAAAGTTGCAGTGCGCGTCTCTGCTCGACTGCTGCTGGCTGTTGGCGTCACCTGTGACTCAGGTTGTCATGTCGTCACGTCGCCAGATGTTGGTTTAACAGCGCAAGTGTTAGTGGGTGTTTTTCTCAGCATCTCCCGTCTGTTGCTAACCTGTTGCGTTATCACCTATCTCACCATCGCTCTCATTCCTGCAGCAAAAGTGTAGAGTGCAGGAGTATAAACTGGTAGGTTTCAGAATGTGGCGTATTGCAATTAGTTACAAGTTTTTTGTGAGTCTTCAGTCTCAACTGGCACCAACAGCACACACAGATCTGGGTTTATTGAGTACAGGAGGAAAGTTTTACCTCAACTAACTGTGGTTCTGTTTTCTGCTGGGTTGAATAAAAGTTCTTCAGCATAGAATACTGACATTTTTCAGTACCAATGTGTGTACTGTCACACTCCTAAGGCCCAAACATGCAAGGAGCATCACCTGTAGCTGGTTTGTGATTTACCTCAGGTGTTCTTCACCTGTTCCCCATCAAAAACCACAACAATCACACTCTCTGTTCCTACGGGGATGTTTGAGTTCGTGTTTATTCCCGAGGTGAGGATGTTATTCTGTAAAGACACACCTCTGTCATGCTCAAACATCACGACTTCAAACCCACAGAATTTTAAAACCTCTGCTGACTGTAACTCAAGTGTAAGTACAGGGGTGGAGGATGGGGAGGGGGGGGGGGTCCAAACGGCTCCCGGGCGTCCAGTGTTCACCTGCTGTGATGATGCTACTGGCGTACTAGCGCTGCCAAGGCTGCGGTGAAACAATGTTTGTGCTTTCCATGGACAGCCTGTGATCACCTCATCATCACTGACTCCATTTTGCATATTTTTCCTCCTTTGGCTCGTTTTAATCTCCTTACTGAACAAAGGTTTGGACATAAGCCACTATCCTTTTTCTGCTAGCTTGTCAAATGCGTGCGTGTGTGTGTGTGTGTGTGTGTGTGTGTGTGTGTTTTAAAGATATGTCCTTCATGCAACATTATGTTATGATACAGTGTACTGTACATGGCTATGGTTGAAGGCAGGGTGAGGCTATTCCAGGTAGATGTCTTCTGTAGGGCAGGAGAACTCCACAAACTCTTTATAGTACAACTGGAAGGCTTTCCTGAAAAACAAAGACATGTCAGTCCGTCACCTCTGGAGCGTTCACCTTCCTCCTCATCCTCCAGGCTGGCTACCGGTGGCTTCTTTAACACATTTTCTTTAAGTAAGTTTACATGTAGCAGGTCCGGCAAAATTGTACTGCATTAGGTTTATAAATGATTTCAAGAAATCCTGTTTTCCCATAACAAATGTACATATTTCATCGAAATATAGATATCATCTTTTTGGCATAATACAAAACTGTGACTTCTGTGCTACATTTTGGGAAACAAGATCAAGGACAATAGCTTTAGAGAAGAGCTCCATCTGTGTTTGTTGTTGAAATTTTTACATAAATGCAAGTTTGTCTTTCTAACAGCGGTATTAATCCATGTGCTCGCTGACTCTACGAAATCTTCCAGAGCAGAGCGCCACTAAACAAGTCATAGCTACTAAGAAGGAGGTTGGACTCACCCCACTGACTCAGCGAGAGGCTTGGTGGAATTTTCAGACACAAAGACGTGGCAGGCGAATCTCTGGTCAGCCGGGTGCTTCGTAATGAAGCCAAAATACCTTCAGAGACAAAGGAAAAGAAACGTGAGGGACCGCATTCAAAATGGAATACAACAAACCGCGGTTTCATACTCCATCCTCTTGCCATCACGTTTTCTGGTTGGCCCCAACACAGAAATGACAGCAGGTCACTTTCTAGATATTTATTGCGTCGATGAGCGAGCAGCTTTATGGAACTCAACTTACTTGCTGTTTTTGGGGTGATAACCACAGAAGGAGACGTTCTTCAACTGGAAGAAGTGACTGCACTCGTTACTCTGTGACGGGAAAAATACAGAACACATGTCTTAAAATAACAAAACACTGTACAGGTGACAATTTAACACTAAATAATTATGTAGGACCAAATATGGAACGAGTCTTCCTATTTTTATAGACAGTATTTAAAATTGGAAGCCCTGTATTCAAAAAGCTGCATAAATAAAAATGAAATTCAAATATCTGATTTGATATTGGATATAGTATTACCACTCACAGGTCAGCTGACGTTTGTGCTACATTCAACTCAACATGATTAAGTGCCCACAACTGTCAGCGGTATTCTCTGAATGGACCGCACTCAGCCTCTCATCGTTACTCAACAAGATGGGTTATATTAAAAGATGAGCCTGGGAGAAAACACAAACTAATTCTCTGCAAAACATTAAATTATAAGCACAACTGATACCTTAATGCCAATGAATATTTGGTGATCTATGTATGTTTTATTTGCGGTTTGGAAAGTTATATGTGCGGGACACAAATAAACATCTCTCAGTTTATCATATGCTTATGCGAAACCTAAAACCTGCTAAGTAACTTGAGTGAAAAAAAAAGTGAAATTTCAAGAAACAGATTCAATTCTGAACTGCTTAAATGAAAATATGTCAAAGCACAATTAAACTGAGTAAATGGGCTCTTCATGTTCCACAGCCCACATCTGCCTTCAGTATTTACATCTGACCACATGGGGGCGACATACCTCTACCATTTCAATAAGATTCCTGTTGAGTTTCTATTTGAATAAATCTCATGAAAGTGAAGATGACGGCCAAGATGAGGCGAGCCAGCCAGCCTCACCCTGTCACAGGCGTAGTAATCCTCCTGCACGGCCAGCTTGATGCCTTTCACACTGATCTCCAGGATACACGAGGAGGGAGGGTTGTATTTGACTGTCATTCGTCTGTTGGTGGCAATCTGGAACAAGGCGAGATTCGTGCTGACAAGATGTTCTTCAGAGTGCAAGTTCGATGTGTTGCTGGACCACGGTGATGTTCATGACATTTAATCAAAGACTGGTTAACATTTTACCGGTCAGTGCTCTACTCTCACTCACACACACACACACACACACACACACACACACACACACACACACACACACACACAGTAAACACACAACTTACCTTCTGCATAGCTGCACACAGAACATCGTTTCCTTTGTGGTAGGGTACTTGGACTGAGCCCAGGAACTTCAGCCGGTATCTGTCCATCCATTCACTGCTCTTCACTGCACAGGGAGCACGATCCGCCTTCACTGTTCGTGTTGCATTAATCCATTACAGGCAATACATTCCAGGTGGATTTTAAAACCATAGCCCCCAGACAGCGTTTGCCAACTAGCAGCAGTTATGTTTCCTGCCCCTGTTACCTTCACTCCTGATATTCACAAAATCGTCCCCTTTCCTCTCTTTGCTGTACACTTGAATCAAGCAACAAACTGTCCCTACATCTAACTCGCTGCTTCTGGAATGTTCTGTCGGCCCCTTTTGTGTCTATTCCCCACTCTTTAAAAGCACATGAATATAAATATCTTCCCTTCCGATTGCTTGCAGTAACACTGACGTTGCATCACTAGGAAAAGTTGATGACAAGGCAATGATAACAGGATGGATGAAGGCGATTCATACTGAACGTTGTCAGACACATAAATGTGTTTCACAATATGGACACAAATGTCAGGCTGGAGGTGAGAGGAGCAGCTACACATCAATCCAGCAGCTTGCTGTAATTACCTTTGTAAGTCTCGGTCTCCTTGGTCACCTCGATGGCGTAGTAAGCTGGGAAGATCCCTCGGGCGCCCGTACGCATGTTGTAACCTTCGTACCAGTAATCCTCCGCCTGGACCTCCACCAGCAGCGGATCATCCACCTCCAGCTCCAACTCATCGTCATGTCGAGGAACAAATCTGTTGAAACAGGTGAGGTTGGGCTGAAGCCTTTTACAGTATGAACCAGACGACGATTCTTAAGTCCTTTTAGTGAATCTGTACTCACTAGATCTGCTGTGTGCCGTGATTCTGTTAGTTTTGAGATGCGTTCGTCATTCTTATTAGCATTTTTCTTTATTCATTATACAAACATGCATGTGCATGGGTGTTATACACGTCCTCACCAGCTGTCAGAAGAGAGATACACCGCGTTCTATTCCAGACTACAGAAACGCCGCTCTCAGCTAATTGTGTTTAATGCTTCATCATATGGTCTCTCAGTGTTCACATGACTGCTCTGCTGCTGTTGTACCCCCCCACCCCCACCCCGTTCATCAGCCTGAGGTCTAACAGCAGCTGTAATTCTGTGCTGCCATCTGAGGTCTGACTCTTACTGAAGAGGGTGTGTACGGTGTGTGTCCGTAGCTCTGCTCAGAATTGATGACATCGCCGCAAACAAGAGGAACTCGCGACACTAACAAGAACCCTATTTCATTCATTACGCCGAAACCAATAGGGGAAGGAACCGCTGCATGCAAACATTTACTCTTTTGACAACAGTTCATCAAGTTCAAACACAACACTCCCTCAGATTCCCAGCAATATGTGTGTGTTTGTTTTTAGACTTTTTGCATGTGTGTGTGTGAGTTTCCCTCCGGTGTGCACACATACAGATTCATTCATTTATGAAAAATTAGTTATTGCCTCTGACCTGTGACCCACACTTCCCCATCAACTGTTCCATTGATGTCCTCCGAGCACAGATCCAGGGACAGGGAAGAATCTGAGCGGCGTGTGTGCGTGTGTGTGTGTGCACGCACGTGCGTGCGCATGTGTGTGTGTGCGTGTGCGTGTGATTGCACGTGAGGTCATGTGAAGGAGTCAAGTTTAGCAGCGGTGGGCTGAAAGGTGCCAAACAGCACTGGATATCCACACATTCCTTCAGATGTGAACCAAAACCAAACTCAGTGGTGGTAATATTTTAAATTAAAACCAAACACAAGGTGATCATTTTCATAATAACTATCATTAGTTGAGTAATGGCTGTGCTGCTGCTGAAGCTGTATTCTGAAAGCTGCTGAGATCTTAGAATGCAGCTCAGTTACCAGTCAGACAATCAGACAAGTTAACCAAGTTTAAAGAAGCAACCGCCTTCGAGACCCCTGAGTAGCCTGTTGTAACATCAGACAAACCTCCAAGTTTTACTCTGACATCATGTACCTGCTGCTGTCATAACCACCCCCCCATTATTTTTTTCTTTTTGCAATCCAAGATTATTAATGATATATCAGGTTACTGTTGAATAAAATGCTTTAGATCAGGAGGCCCAGCCTTCTCCCTGGGTGGGTCATTGTGTTATTAAAATGCTTTTTGTCTGTGTAGTGCGTTCCAATGTCTTTGCCTGTCTGGCCTGTTTTATCACTTCATCTACCTCAAACTGATGTGCCACCCCCTCAAATAATGACAATAAGTACATGAATCAATTAGAGTAACATTCCTAAAGAACATTGTTACCTCACAAAAAAAGAAAAAAAGAATGCCATTTGTCAAACTGTTACCAACTGTCAAACTGAACTGTTGGTTTGCTTACATCCTGTCAGATCCCGTGAAAAACAACTTTAACGTGTTACTTAGTGTAATTTGTCTTTCAAGTACTCACAATTATGTGAGATTACCAGCAACAGCACAACCATCGTCCTGTTAACAAACTGTCAAGCACATTGGCGGGTTTAGTCCAAGTAGTCTTTATCCAACCATGTACTCAATAAGTCACAAACACTTGGATTTGTGATTAAAAACAAAACAAAACAGAGCAACTCAAGTTTAGTGCTGCTGAGTTCAACTAAAAGTGCTCTATTTGTTCGTTCTTATCCAAAACCAAAGTGTTTGTGGATTTCTGAGCGTACGGCTGGACAAAGAAAACATGGACTGTACTACAAAAATACATCTTTAGGATGTTGTACTGTTGTTTCGTTGCCGTAGCTGCTGGCTAGCTGTTAGATCCCAGCTAGAAAGACGGAGATGACAATGTGTGACCTCTGAATGCACCAACACCTAACTGAGAGTGCCGGATAAGCAAACTACATTTTTGATATTTTGTCTTTAATACTGACCTTTCATCATGTGGTTGTCAGATACGATCCTGTTCAAACAGAGCTACTAAAGTCAGTCATGGTGTGGATGATGAGCATGAAGATGAAGGTGGTGTAGCTCCTCCTCACCTGTAGACGGCTCGGTGGCTCTGATCTCGCTCCTCTCCGTTTATGATGCAGGAATATAAGCCAAAGGACTCCGCGCCTTCAACAGAAGACAAGGGATACAGGCAAAAACTGTGAGGTGTCGACCTCATTCAAGAAGATTAACGACCTTTTATTAATATGGGTTCTACAGCATCATGGACCAATAGAGAACAATTAGAGCCCTTTGTGTTCAGAGTGCACGAGTATATTTCACTATGTGTCACCCTTTAATTAGACTTGCAACAGATGAGTGATGTGTGCTTCTCCCTTCACTCCCCTGAAGACAACCCCCCCCATAAACTGCTGTGGATGTTCTAATGAGCCTGTTAACATGTGGATGGCATCCAAGAGGACAAGCAGGACTGTTACTGAGAAATCACCACTACATGTTAGAGACAGATCTCTCACAGTCCGCTTGCGCATCAAAGGAGGGTTGAATCCAGGACAGCAGGAGGACTACATGACCCCTCATGCAAAGAGCTTGTTGAGTTGTGAGGGGAGTCCCAGGTACTCGACCTCTGTGGGGTCAGTGTGGGGTCATGTGAGGCCTTGCGTAAAGGGAATT
This sequence comes from Aulostomus chinensis, assembly GCF_037954235.1. Classification (NCBI taxonomy): domain Eukaryota; kingdom Metazoa; phylum Chordata; class Actinopteri; order Syngnathiformes; family Aulostomidae; genus Aulostomus; species Aulostomus chinensis. The sequence continues at coordinate 12,022,326 of NC_141321.1, read as the reverse complement.
TTTCGTGCACATGAAGTCACATAAAGCCAAACCTGAATGGTTGTTGATCTCCTTGGGGGTGGGGGGGGGGGGTGAGAGAACATCATTGTAGATGATGGATAAGCGATGTCGTAGACTCCACCTCTGCTGATGGATGTTCTCTCTGCTTTGACACTGATAGCCTTCTTCACTCCTACTGTCCTCCCCTGATCCAGATCATCTACATTGCTGTCCTCACAGTGTCCCTTGTCCCGGAGTTAGAGGCAGAGTGCTGAGACGACCCTCCTGTGTTGGGCCATGTGCTTGTTTGATCGTTTTTTTATTTGTTCACAGATATCAACTGTGCCTGTGCATTCACATGACGCTGGGCTGCATATATCGGTGCATATATTGGTGCTGCTTGTTTGTCTGTTAGCAGGATTGGGCTAACACTATGACGCTGGTGGGGGGGGGGGGGGGGGGGCATGGACCAAGGAGGTACCTATTGAGTATTGGGGGGTAGATCCAGTCTAGTTTTTCTTGTGTTTGGGTGTGCAGTCTTTAAAGTGGACCACTGCTAATTTTCATTACAATGGGGGAGTCATGGGCTCATCACCAGCACCTCCTCCTGACTCCTTCAGAGGAGCACACACTGACCCACTGGTTTAAGTGTGTGCATGACAACCTGAGTGAGTCAAAATGAAAATATATTTATTGAATACATTGAGCCCCCACCCATGAGCACCCAGGCCCAAGAAAAGTGTATAAACACCTGTAAGAAGCACTTATAGCTTGAGAAGACCCACACTGGAGCCTCGTAAAAAGAGACACAAGATCCAGGAGGGAAACTGCAGATAGTGAAGAAAAGAGCAATTAACACAACATCATTTTAATCCCAGGGGCGGCACAGCTCAGAGGTAGAGTGGCCGTCTAGAAACTGAAGGGTCGCTGGTTCGATCCTCACTTCCCCCAGTGACCATGTCCAAGTATCCTTGCGCAAATACTGAACCCCTAATTGCTCCTGATGGTCCTGTGATGGACTGGTGACCCGTCCAGGGCGAACCCCACCTCTCACTCAATGTTAGCTGGGATAGGCTCCAACCCCCCCCCCCCCCCCCCCCCCGTGATCCTTCACAGATAAGCGGAAAAGAAAATGGATGGATGGGCACTTTCATCTTTATGTGTCTCAGCTTCAACTGGTCCACCTGAACAGCTGCACCCTCCCAGAACAACATAGTGACCTGTAGTTAATCTCCAACAACCACACACCTCCTGTGACCCCAATGACTGACATGTGCTGTTTACACTTTGCTTGAGGTGACTATATCCCACACAGGCCAAAGAACTGGGATCCCCTCCTGACTGGCTCCCAGAACTCCTGAGTCCAGCTGATCTGGATCCAAGCTTTAATAGATAGATATAGATATAGATATGGATATACATAAAGACATAGATATAGATATGGATATACGTAAAGACATAGATATAGATATGGATATACGTAAAGACATAGATATAGATATGGATATACGTAAAGACATAGATATAGCTTTAGATATAAATATAGATAAAGACATAGATATTGATATAAATATAGATATAAATATAGATATAAATAAAGAAATAGATATAAAAACATAACAGGGTCTTCGCCTGAAGTACCTTCAGGCTCAGGCCCTAAATATAGGTATAGACATATATATATAGATATATAGATATAGATATGAATATAGATAAAGATATATGAATTTTGCCATTGTGGGACTAATATATGAATGTCTTATCTTATGTTTCTCCATCATCCATCAGCATGTCACTTGCTAACACTGGTGAATTAGTACAAGATGCAGTGTTAAGCTGAGGATGATGGGAATGTGATGTGGTATTATATAGCTGTCAGAAATAATAGATGAGACAGACTGAAGTGACTGATCCTGTTTGGAGCTCTGGAGAGAACATGGAAAAAGATGGATAGTCGATTTAAAAAAAACAAAAAAAACCCAAAACCTGTCCTTCCTGCAAAACCTTTTATGCAGTGTTAAAATAATGCAATGCTTGTGAAAAAAAATGCTTTTTTGGGATTTTGGAAAAGTTTATCCAAATCTCACAAGAGAATAGGAGTGTAAATCTTTTTTCAAGCATCTATCTATGCCTCCTCCATAAGCCCCCACGGAGCGCCAGACTTCTGCCGCCTGGCTACGGTGAGTAGAAGATGCAACTGCTACTACAAAATAAGAACAGCAAATTACTGCAACATCATTTAACAGACTGTGGGTCGTTATCATCAATTATTCAAGCCTAGCTTCATGAGAAGGTTGATTCTGACTCAGCGAGGTTAACCTCCAGCATCCAGCAGCTAGAGCAGTCATGTGGATGAGGACCCGCGTTATACAACAGCGCTCCTCTCTGTGGATCTGCTTCCACAGAGCTTCGAGCCTTTTCCACCCCATGTAGCATCGTTAGGCTGATGAACTAAATAGTCTCAGTCTGCGCTTCGCACTCGCATCACTTGCATTTTTTTGTACCATAAGCAAAGTCATATATATGTATATATATATATATATATATATATATATATATATATATATATATATATATATATGGCTATGAAAAACACACAAAAACACAATCTTTCAATCATGAAAATGGATGGTTCTGTTTTGCAAAGGATTGAGCATCAGGGATAAATATTTATATATTACAAGAGCAAAAACCAGTTAAACCGTTTTTCATCCAGGACAACGGTTTTGACAAAATAAACTCATATCTAATATGTGGTATAGACTTAGTGTTTTAAATTATCTAGAGAATATTGCAATAATCTCATAAAATAATCCCACTAAATACTGATCATTCAGGACAGGTGAGTCTCTGTGAACGCGTTCATTGTTTGTTATGTACAACATGCTGAAAAATATATTCAAGGATATAAAACAGACGTTTCCTGCTGTAACGATTTTGATTCGTCGTGGTAACAGACAGGCCCAACACCTTCTGGGCCGAGCTGAAACTTCTCACCCAAACAATAGCACCTGAATGAAATATGAGATTAAAGCAATAATCGCGACTTACTGGAGGAGCGTGAGCGGCCGTTCATGAAGACGTTGAGGAACTTCTTTGAGAAGTGCAGGTCGGCCTCAGGAGTGGAGTCCTCAGACAGACATGCCGTAGCTTCTCTCCTCACTCCTCCCAGACGGGCGCCCTCCTCCTCCTCATCTTCCTCCTCGTACTCCTCCCCAATGGCTGATTCGTAGGGTGAGGAGACGCAGTTGTCGTAGACTGTGGCTGAATCGCTGTCGTCGCTGTAACCTTGATAACACTGTCGCAGGCTAACCAGTTCTAGCTGGGCATGCTCGTCCACCACCAGCGTGTATTTGACGGAGTCGTACGAAAGGCCGCTGGCATCAGAGCTCATTGAAGTCCGTAGCAGCGCAGCTCTACTGCTGCCATCACCCTTCCCTCCCCCTTTCATCATACTTTCGTCCATGATTACCCTGTCCACGTCCTCATCCTCCCCGCAGTAGCTTTCGTCTGTGGCATCCACGTACTCCACTGACGACCCGGCTCTCAGCATGGCCCCGGCTCCCGTTCCTGTCCCCTTCAGGCTGAGATCCAGAGCCAGTGAAGGGCGAGCTGAGAGAGCCATGCTGGGTGGTGTGATGAGGGATTCTACACAGGATGCATATGAAGGTGGGGGGATGTAGACCTCATCTTCCTCATAGATGGAAGGGTTGGTCCGGTCCGGGAGCGGCTGGTAAGGAGGCGGGCCTTCTGTGTCAGAGCTGATGGACATGCGGCCCTGTTCTGTCTGCTGTGAAAGGAATGGCCGGTCCTGAACACTGGGAGGGTCCAGGGGGTCAGCCGAGCGCTGCACGGGTGTCAGATAAATCTCCTCTGTGGGCTCTAGACGAACGTCTGTGTGGTAGCGGATCCTTTCCCGGTGGTTCCCGCCTCCATCTGCCTTCCCCGACGGATAGAGAGGAGCTGGTGTGTAGTTCTGTGGTGGTGGTGGTGCGGGTGGCTTCTCCTGAAGCTTGGACCGCGTCGCTGTCGTTGTGGACGAACTCTGCGAGTGTCCAGATGTGTGGCTGTGTCTGCAGGGGGCGTCGGTGGATGTGCCCCGGTCTTTGGTCTGAGCCCCGCCGCCGTGCACTTTGTCCTCGTCGCTCAGACAGCTGTGCTCGCGAGGAGGGGTGAGCTCACCTGGGAGAAGAGAAGACACACACACGACCATGCAAACACAAATGCACAAACATGCAAAAAGAGTAAATGTACACGATGCACACACACCAAGGAGCATGGAAGTAGACATGGCAGCAAATGCAAAAAGAGGATGTAAACACAAACAGAAAAGTAGAAATGGTTAGGTAACAGATGTCAGGATTACTCAGCTAAATCCCTATTACTCATCAAATTCAACATGTGGCTCAAAGAAGGTGATTGACATGTTATGTCATAATCCAGCGCCAGAAAATCCAGGCATGATATTTTCATTGTGGATGATCTGATGACGTGTTGAGCAACAGGACAGCAAACAACAGGTGCATTCTGGGTGAATTGTCCGCATTGTTGGGCCAATTCCTGAGACACTTCTGGATAGGGATTTACCACCTTCACTAACAATGGTGGGTTTCTGGCGGAGAGTCTGGCCGGTCCTGCTTCACATGATGCTCTGAATGAGCAATGAGGTGTGACAGCTCTCTGCAAGCTCAGCCTCGAGCAGCTAATTCACCAGTCGCTCAGTGGTGCCTGGGCTAGCTACGCTTAGCTTAGTTTAGCATAATCCAAACCTTAACACCATCCACTGAGGATCAAAGAGAGACAGCCTGCCAGACACAATTCACATCACGCACATTTGAAGATGTTATGTAGGAAGTAGCGGTGTGAGGCTACAGTTTGGTCTAACACACCCAAATTATCATCTAACCGCACATGGAAATTCAGATGGCTCAACTCACCCGCTTTTAGAGGCGAGGACGAACCCGAAATCTTCTCCTGCCAGCTGTATTTCTTCCCAAGGGAGTTATTGTTTAATGTGTCCTGTGTAAATGCAGAAGAAGAAATGGAGGAAGTAGTGAGAAAGAAAAATAGAGGAAGAGAGCGCAGAGAGGCTTGGTCACCAAGTACTGGATTCTAAAACCCAATGTACACAACTTTTTGTCTCTCTCATTCACTCATTCACACACACACACACACACACACACACACACACGCACACACACACACACACACACACACACACACACACACACACACACACACACTTTTATTCTGTTGAATGAGCACTGAATGAATCTTTTGTCTGTGCTCAGTGGTGTGTATTTAAAGGGAACCAGACCTTTTCCCCACTGGGAACATACAGACACACACATTCAAACAGAGGGAGGCTCTTCAGACCATTTAAGGGAGCTGCTGACAGATGGGATGGATCTTTTTTTGGAGAGAAGTTATTATACTTCCTGTATTTCTTTACTTCATTTGTTCTTTCTTTCAGATTTTAGAGACGTCTTTATATTATACAGAAAAGGAAAAAAGCTAAATGGTCAAAACATGCAAAGAGGGATTATACTGAATCCCATCATTTCAAAAGAAAGTCTAAACTCTTGTTGTTGTTGTTGCTGGCATCTGTCGGTTCAACTGTCCAGCAGTGATGCAGAAGTGTGTGACACTGTTATAGTCTGATAAACAACCTTAAAACTGTGTCCTGATATTTCAGTGTTTTTTTTGCAGTAATGAACACAGAACAATTTTGTATCCTCATGCACATACATCAGTATGAAGCCCTGCAAACACAAACATTGATCCAAAAGGAATTACATCAGACACTAAACCCGAAAGCACCCCCCCCCCCCCCCCCCCACGGGGAAACAATAAAAAAAAAAGCAGATTTTCCTTTGCTTCATGGATCTGCCCCAAACTGGCAATGGGCCTTGTAGCTTTTGTGTAATCCTGCTAACAAACGGATAAACAGACACTAAAATCACGACCTCCTCAGCCAGTGATTCATACACACGTGACAAGTACTGATAATAAATAGATATTAAAGTAACTGAGATGGAGGGAAAGGAAGTTTTATTCAGGAGTTTAATCACATGACGACGGCGTGAAACAAAGCAAACTGCCCTCTTTGCTTATACACTACTAATTTTTTTTAAGTAAGTTTAACTTTTATCAAAATGTATATATTTGCGAGACAGCTCAGTTAAAACACCTCAGGAAAAGCAAGTCCAAAAGTCACATGACAGATACTGACAGTGGTGACAAAGTGAATACACACAGCAGCAGAGGAAAAGAAAACGTTCAACACGAGCCGAGCTGTATGATGTCTCATACTTCTCAATGCCGCATTTACATTTGAGGACTATCATGACGTTTGACCTGATGATGGGTGCTTTTGCCCCTTGACAGTTCCTGATGCTCATCATTGTGCAGCGTGTCAGTGTGGGGGATTAACAGATTAGACAACTGGAAACTCCCGTGACGACACAGCGTCCAAAAAAAAAGAGAGGGAGCATGTCCTCCCACTGTGTCAACCCACACATGCGTGACTCACTTCCCATGTACGTGTACCAGCCAGGCGGAGACAGACCTGTTGCTGTGGTAACGTGTGAATCTGCGGGTAGGAGGCTGCTTCATTGATCTGAAGAGCAATGGTCTGTTTTACCATGGAGACGGAAAGACCATCGCCCAGGGAAACGACTAAGATACGGTGTGTATCAATGACTCAGGACGATGTGGAAGTGAATAGCACATGACTGAGAAAAACACACACATACACACACACACACACACACACACACACACACACAAGCTAGGGAAAATCACACATTGAGTCGCTCTTATACCACAGTTACATATTTTGTGATATTCACTGGTGGGTGATTTTGTCCATCAGCTCCAGGCTACGCTGAAGCCCAGCATGACGGGAAGAACAAGGCATCAGATGATGCGATGAGTTCATAATCAGCAACTGAAGCGGGATGTTGGTCCAGTGACGTAAAGGATATTGAAATCACAGCTGGGGAGCAAGCAGTCCCGCTCACCTTCATTTTCTCCTTAAAAAAAGACACTTACCGCAGATGTCACTGGGGTCTAAAGTTCAACTAGTGACTTGGCAACTGCAGAGTTTCTATCCTGGGTAGAAACTGGACGGTACTCAGAGAGCACCTGCTGCACTTCTGCCGTGGGGAATGATCAGGTCCTAATTACACCTGCAAGCAGGGATGAGCAGAGCCTGACACCCCTGCACAGGTCGGAGTGTGTAGCTGTTCAGTAGAGCTAGAGGGAGCTGAAACCTGGTAGTTGGGTTTTACAGGAAGGAGTGGACCACCATCAACATAACAATTCTGGACAACACACACTTACTTTAAATGATGTTGCTGAACATCAGGTGTGACAACCCAGTGTCATTTTGATTTAAATTAAACGATGTTTGTTACACGAGGCTTAATCCATAACCACCAGGTGGCGCTATGACTGTGAATCAGCTTGTAGACGTCTTCAGGGCTCACCTAACGTGAAGCTCAGAAAAGATCTGACCGAGTGAGTCCAGTTACTGCAGGTCACTGTTCAGTGGTGAAGTTTTCCACCTCACCTCGCCACGGTAACGCGGTTCAACAACTCCAGCAGAGTTTTGTGGACTAAAAACTGTCCCCCAACCTTCCATCAGCATGAGGGTGAGTAGAAAATGACTAAATTTAAGTTTTTTGTGTAATCTATCCCTTTAATACATTGCACGTTTCCCACTCATGCCTTGACATCCTTGTAAACAGCTATATTCTGCCTCTAATGTAGCCAAACTCTCACTAATACAAGTTCTTAAAGAAACGGAGTGTTCCGTAACCAGATAAGAGATTAGGATTTTGAGATGAGAAGAGAAGAGATTAGTTAGGATGAATAAATCCTTCCAGATGTGGATGTCTACCTGCCCCCCCGCCTTCAGCCAACAGCTCGTTACAATGTATTTGTCTGTTTTGGTTTTCAAATATACTAATATTTCCTCATGTGGCTGAAATCGGTTGCCAGTGATTTCAGAGGGTTTAAGAGGGTCTGATGGTGAAGGGTCCTACCCTGAAGAACAGTTCACATGGTCACTGCTGACAGGAGTCGCTGCAGAATGCTGGTCAGAATAAGTATCTCTCCTCCAGTGTCCCAGTCCTTCAAACCGCCAGCCCCGATCAACACATCCAGAGCTGCTTCTGTCTCTGGCTACCAAATGATGCAGAGCTAAATGTTTGTTTAGTGTTTCTGCTCGTCCACTGACCTGGAAACAGTCAGCTCGTTACAGTGGTCAGGCTGAGTAACGGCTGGCTGGAAACCACCGTCAGCACTCATCTAGGTGATGGAATCACCTCCACTGCCAAAGAGGTTTGCACCAGCTTTTGTCTCACGCAGCATGAGCTGATACCTTCCAGTCTTGTTTTTTTTTTTTTTCTCAATCAATCGATCAATCAAACAATCAATCAGTTCTCTAATCATTCTGAATCATAAAAATAGTAATTTCTTCACTGAATATCTCTGTTTTAGTGATTAAAAAAAAAACCTAAATATATTATTAAGGCATTTTTGAAATAGAAATATGAATTGCTTTAAAGGAAACATGAGTGACCAAAGAAAATCAATCAAGTTTCCCAGGAGATTTCTGAAGTGGCACTCACACTCACAAACTGATTTGTGTGATCAGTTTCATTTAGATAAGGTACATCATTGAAGTTTTTGATGAGATGTAATTTTCCTCTTACTTCATCCTTCACTGCGATGTCTTATTCTAACCTGTTTACCTCGAGGTGTCGACATCACACCTCCCTACCGTCACTTCTGACACAGTCTACACTCATTGAGTGTGATGTTTTACAGCTTCAGCAAACTGACCAGAGTCCATATTTCCGGTGTGGGGTCTACGCACAGTTTTCATCTATATTAAGCTCCCTGTCTCTGGTCCCTTGTCTTCACAGTTCACTAGTGGGACAATGCCAGGAAACCTCCACTCAATTAACATTTACATTTTCCTACTTATTTTGGTAACCGTCATCTTCTTCCTCGCAGCTCAAGAAAGAGACCAACATCCCAGGTGACAAGAAGACTTCGCAAGAACAAAATATTTCACAGCAATTATTTCCTTTATACTTTCCAGTCCTTGACAGCTCAACCACACACACACACACACAGACACACACAGACACACACAGACACACACACACACAGACACACACACACACACACACACACACACACACACACACACACACAAATAATGCCTCTTGGTTGATCATGCTGACAGTCTGCACTGAGGAGTGTGTGTGTGTTTGTGTGTGTGTGTAGTCATCACCAGCACACACACTTCTGTGTAGACTGTATTGCATAACAAGCCTTCATCATACAGACATTTCTCGTGCGTGATGCAAACCATCGCATCATTTTCTTTCCTTAAATCAATGACTCATACTGTCAAATGACTCGACCACAGCGATAAAAACTCCTCACTAGGAGAGCAGCTACAAGCGTCATGGGAAGGGTTTGCTTCAACGCTGTCTAAGGTTGTAAATATCTTGTGGTCTCAGTCTCCAGGTGCGCTGCCATTAGCCAGCGCTAGTAGCACTGTGCTAGCTAGCATGTCCAGGAGAACCAGGGACAGCAAGCTGAGGCATGCTGTTCTAACTGGTCATTAACGTTTTAGTTTTAGCATTTAGCCCTGTTTGTTGATGAATGACGGGGATGATTTATGTCACAAAGTTCGGTCAGTCAATACCACAACAAAGTATACTATTCAGATTATGAAGGCTAATTCAATACAACTGAAGGAATAGATTTGTTTTGTTATCTAAACATTATTACCATCTAGAACATTTTTTTGGAACTTTAATGGGGAACTGGAATCAATAAATTGACATCAATAGATTTCAAATGTAACCCAACACTGATGTCAAGTCGCTACAGGTTCTGGATCATCATCATGTATCAAATGACATCATGTGATGTCTGCCACCTGTCATAGTGTCCTTTGTTGCGACCTCAGCCGTTATCGCAGGAAAAGAGTGGTATATTTCCCTTGGACAGGAGTAGAAATGCTGCAGGTGAGTGAAGACTGGATTTTACCTTCATAATGCCACAAAAAAAAATAGGGAACCAGTAGAAATACTGGTGACTAACTCGCTCATGTCACATGAAAATGTCAAAGGTCACATACCAACCACCACCACCACAGGTTACACACAAATGCTCTGCCATCGCTCGTCAGTGGCAGAGACAGTTTTCATTCACTCTCCTTTTAATAAAAAATAAAAGGATGCTCAATATTCAAAATTCAACTTTCTAATCTAACAGTGCTCACTGACCGTCGGGATCAGGTACCGGGCAGAACTAACAACCATACTGACGTACAGGTGGTTACGGCCCCACTTCCACTGGTTGACTCACACCTGAAGCAGGTCAGTGATTTTTGTCTTCTGTTCTGCAGATCCTACTTCACTAATTTCCATCCATCCATATTTTATGCTGCTTTTTCGGGGGGGGGGTGGCAGCTGACATTGGGTGAGAGGCGGGGTTCACCCTGGTCACCAGTCCGTCGCAGAAACCATCAGGAGCAATTTGGGGTTCAGTATTTTGCTCAAGGATACTTGGACAGGGCTGCACAGTGGTGCAGTGGTTAGCACTGTGGCCTAACAGCAAGAAGGTTCCGGGTTTGAGTCCCGGCTCGGGCGCGGGATCTTTCTGTGTGAGTCTCCATGTTCTCCCCGTGCCTGTGTGGGTTCTCTCTGGTACTCCGGCTTCTTCCCACCGTCCAAAGACATGCAATTGGGGACGAGGCTGATTGATACTCTAAATTGACCGTAGGTATGAATGTGAGTGTGAATGTTTGTTCGTCTGTGTATGTTGGCCCTGCGATGGACTGGCGACCTGTCCAGGGTGAACCCTGCCTCTCGCCCGTAGATGCTTGGATAGGCTCCAGCCCCCCCGCGACCCTTACTTGTAAGGAATAAGCGGAAGATGACGATGGATGGATGGATGGATACTTGGACATGGTTACCAGGGGGAGGGAGGATCGAACCAGCGACCCTTCGGTTGCTAGACGGCCACTCTACCTCCGAGCCGTGCTGACCTCTCACTTCAAAAATTTTCCTTTAATAATGACGGGCTAAGAAGATGCACATAAATCAGAAATGAGTGAGGGCTAAAGGGTTAGCTTGTTTACAACCTCTAAACAGTCCAAATATTCATATTCTCATATGTTGGATGACTTATAACAACATCAGAATTACATTGATGGGAATGATGTAACTGATAAAAAGAAAGTAACGCCACCTGGTGATTAATGTTTATTTTTTTAAGGGAGAGGCAATATTTTTTTGCCTGTAAAAATGTGTTTAAGAAGGACTTGTACTGAATGCAGGGAAACATACCTTCCAATGAAGAAAATGGACCTGAGCTCTGCTGTGTGAACAGGAGGTGGACACACACACACACACACACACACACACACGCACGCACGCACGCACGCACGCACACACACAGACACGCACACACAGTGATGAACACTATTCTGTAAGTCTTAGACTGTTACCCTTCTACACTTGTGAGGACCCTCATTAACACAATACATTCCATAACCTTTAACTCCAACCATCCTGTAGAACGAAGCTTCACAGTCTAAAATCTCAGACACACATGTACATGCACACGCACGCATACACAAAAGCACAAGCACAAAAACACACACACACACACACACACACACAGTCACGAGCTCCAGCAGCGGCCAAAGACAAACAGAGACGGGCACCAAGAGAAAAAAAAAAAATCTGTCTTGACAATAGAATCTGTTGTTCAGTCCAGTGAACACATCCTGTGTGAGAAACAGCTGGGATGGATCCAGAATCCAGATGTGATGCATCCAGATTCACCCTTCATATTTACCTAAATGAATCCATCAAACTGAGGAGGAACTCACAGGATCAGGAATGTGAAATCATCATCACTAAAAGATCAGTTTCCCCTCCTATTTGATCAATATTCACTCAGCTGTCACAAACACTCAGTGTGTGTGTGTGTGTGTGTAGATAAGGTTAATTCACCTGTGTGCGTGGCACAATTGGGAAGAGGTTAAGGGTCGTGGGTCTCTTGGGCCGGTAGGTATCCATGGTGACAGGTGCTGCCGGGTCCTTGCTGACTGGCGGGGGTGCAATGGATGCCTTCGAGGACTCTTTGTCACCGCGGTAACCGTCGGCACCGTCAATGAGGTCCAAATGCAGCATCTCTGCCTGGAGCTGGCCGACAGCACCCAGCTCAGCCCTCCCCGACATGCTATTGGTTCCTCGCCTCACATGGCCCTGCAGTGATTGGAGGAGACCAGCCGTCAGTTGTGGCAGAGAAACAGAAACGGGGAGAAGGAGAGTGTGTGGATGGAATGAGGAGATTGAGCCGGCCAATTAGGAGCTGCTCAGACTGTAACACTCTCACTGCCAACGCTGGGCTGCTTACAGCCGAGACCATGAGACCCCCCTCTGGTCTGCTAATCACAGCCGCCTCCTGCGGCTAGGCTTTTCATTTTGCTGGCAGTCTTGTTTATTCTGATCAGCATGCACAGATAGACCAGAGCTGATTACACAAAATACTTTCACATTATTATTCAGTCAGCCTTTGTGTTCATAAGAGCCGTTAAAGAGATGGTTCGCGTAAAAATGATAATACGGTTCTCGCCATTTTTAGTGCACAAAACACTGCTGGAGTTTAACAGGAAAAAGGTGTTGCTGTAATCTCGACCCAATGAGATGAATGGAGACACGTCAATGCATGATAAAAACCTTGACACGTCTCCATACTGCAGAGCAACTCCAGGATGCTAGAAATACTTTTTGAGAGAAGGATGGAGGCATTCTATGGCTTAACATCAGTTGCTATGTAAATTACTGCAACACCGCTGCGAACTAAAATAACATCAAGTGACCTTCGAACGACTGGAGGTTGAGTAGATCGTGACTGGATTTCCATTTTTGGGTGAACGATCCCTTTAAGCAGTGGCTGCTATATCTCTCTTATTTTCAGAGTTGCCCCACATGTTGATGATGCAACCCAATTTTAGCAGTGTCACACACAAACGCACACACCCACACCCGCACAAAAACACCAGACAGCATCAAGGCAGATTGAAGTTTTACTACTATCCATGTACTACCAAAAAACCCTAATGGCACATTTCCTGCAAATGTGATAAATATTTCATTTTCAGGGACTTGCTACTTTTGCTGGAGTGTGACATTCTTCTACTTCTGAAATGATAATACCTTCCCACAAACGTCATAAATTTAATCTTAAACTGCAGTTTACACATCGCCATTGATCTTCTTCTCACCCGTTCCAGTCCTGGCTGCAGTTAAACCCAATCATATTATTCCCAAAGTCAAACATAGAGAAAATCTCAGGAAAGGCAAACAAGTATCATGTCACTCGACAAAAGATTTTTAACCAGTTGTTGAATGATGAATCTGAGCGATCAGTCATTTGTATACACCATTGTTTCATTTTTTATTTGAAAGTATTTTTAGCTCTACATATTCTTTCACAAGTACAGTATGTAGCATGAAAAACACTGAATACAGATTAAAAAAAAACACAGTAGAAGCTACACCGTTGGCGACAGAGAGAGCACACACTCAACACGCTCACCCACCTTGATGGCATAATATGTAAAGACAACGTGATGACTAATTAGACCGTGCATTCAAAAAACATCATCAATTTAAGGAACTTCTGCATATTGTGGTGAGCAACATGTTGTCTACTAACAAAATAAATTATGACACATTTCTAACCAAAATTTTAAAAAAAATGAAACACAAAAACATCAAGGACCCCTGCTTCAGTCCATTTCAGGGTCACAGACCCCCATAAAGTGAGAGTTTGTCCCTGAGACCCTCATCTGGAAATATGTTTATGGTCAAATGTGTTTTTGTCCTTGACTTCCAGGATTGTAGATAGAGAGATGAGAGTGGTCTTGATCAAAATAATCACGTGGACATTCTCTTAATTGTGAAAACATCTTATAACTGAAATGATGGTGAACAATCAATTTGCTTTTGACATCCAAGACCCCCTCAAGGACCTCTGGTGGTCCCCAGACCACCATGCACCCCCAGTAGAAGCCCATCTCAGCTCAGTTGTGGCCATGTTGTGCATATTTTTGTAATTACTTGAACTGAAAGAAGGGGGAGACAAAACTTCCACACTGCAGGTTGAATGGCATTAATAAATTCAAAGTACTGAGCTGTTAGCTTTTACACGCCACAGAGGCAGATGCTATTCTCCTGCCAGTCCTCCCTCACACACACTCACACAGCTGCTAATTCAGCCACTCAGTGACGCGATTCACTTCAAATCTCTTTCACATTGATGCTAATATCAGAGCAATGAGCCTGATCTGAGGCAAAGAGGAAGTCAGGGGACACTGGACCAGTGCAGTCTGTTTCCATTACATCACACACCCACACACACACACACACACCCACACACACACACAACAATGCAAATCCTAAAGTGACACTCCACCACATGTGGATCTTTAAAAGAAACAAAGCTCAACCGTGCACGCTTTCATCGCTCTGTGCCTTTTAGCAGGTCAATCCTGAGAAAAACGTACAGCAATCTTTGGTCACTTGGTATGAAATCCACCTAAAATAGCACCAACGATCACAAAGTTTCCCCATTAGAAGGTTGCAATATGAAGCTAATCTGAATCTGAATGGTGCATATCAAAAAAGAATATAAAAACAGAGAAAACATTCATTGACATAATCATTTACAATCTCACACTGAGACAAAATGTAGCGCAGCTGCACAGTCACTTGCAATAAATGCAACATGCAAAATGCTGGAACTGCAATTTCTTGATGAAGTAATGAAAGTAAAATGTGTCACAGCACATAATTTAAATGAAGCATTGCGGTGCTGCAGAAATGCTCCTATAATCCATAACATTTCTTTGTTCTTTGTAACAGTGTGTGTACATTATTATAATAATAATAAAACTGAACTGATTTTCTTCAATTAAAGGAATCAAACTGAATCTGCAATTTCAGGCATAGATTAAACCTCACGAACAGGACGTGTGTCATTAACATTGCAGTATCTTGTGAATGTATCATGAAAACTAAAGTGTGTGTGTGTGTGTATTTCTTTGTTAATGAGGCTGATATTTAAGGTGTGTATGCAGCTGCAGACAGTGAGCTGATGCACAGCGGGTGAATGGAATTGAGGTTAATCCAATTAAAGCAGCTGACTGTTGCCTTCAAGCAGTTTTGTATGCAGAGAAACATCCATCACAGCCAGTATGGTCCTTGTGGAACGAAGAACGCCTGTGTGTGTGTGTGTGTGTGTGTGTGTGTGGGGGGGGGGGGGGCAGTTGCTAAAAAGCCAGACCCCTTAGACTGGGACTTTATTAGGAAACGACAGCTGGGTGCAGCTATATTATGTTTCATGGTTTGAGTCCCTGAAAGTCCACATTTCAAGACCAAATACATCATGACATGCAGGCAAGAGGTGTTCAGTTTCTCCTGTTTCTACAAATGCAACCCAGAAACACTGCCTCAGTTTACAAGATGCGTTACGCTGCAGAAACGTCACATAACCGGGTTGTATTTACACTCAAATAAATCGCATGATCAATGTATCGTAGTGACAGAGCGGCACAGAAAGAAGCCCTTAAAAACCAGGAAATTAAGTTAGCATTGTTGCACATTTGGTTCTCTCGTCTCACATTTTGATGTTTTGTTAAACAACAATTTCATAAAAGCCCTTGAAATTCACAAGTGCAGCGTCTTAAAAATGTTAAATGAGACTTCAGACGTTGTCGAGGACATTAAATGCCATAATCACACCAGGAGGTGTGACTCTTGTTGTGGTGTGGGTCATCAGCATTGTGGTTCGTTAATAGTGTAATAAAAGCTTTGTACTTGCAGTGATTTCATTTAGGTTTCAAAAAGCATAAAAATGTTGTTATTGAAGATTATACTGCAAAGCAAAATGTGCACTGAGAGGACAAAAGACATAACTGGAACAGGAATAATCAGTCAAAATTTTATGTTATTTTATGGTTTTCCCTCGCAATTTCCTGTTGTGTGAGTGGCTTCAAAGCCCGGCCTCTGTTATGTCTTGGTGCTTCATCATCCCTGATCCCTCCATCTATCCATCAAGTACCCACAAATCACTGCCCCGTCTGTCAGCCTCCCTCCCACTGTGTTTGAAGCTCAGTCACATCATATATTCATTCTCTCTTCTTTCCTTCCGCTCACCTCCTTGCCTGCCTAAGATCCATATCTGTTCATGTATTGAATTTCTACTCGTCCTCTCCTCTTTTATGACCTCAATTTATGACCGGCCCCTTTAAAAGAGCCCGAACTCTGTTGCCAGGAGACGAGGGGGGCTCTGTGACGAGGAGGCAAAGGAAATGTTGCTGCTGCCCTGTGATGCTCTGCTCTTATCCAATCACGACCTGGGTCCACGTGGTGATGTGTTTTTTTCTGGCAGGGTGCTGGGGAGAGCTGGGATGAAGCGCCTCGCATCGCCGGAGAGCACAAATCTAAGCTCTCTGACAGGCCTGCATGACCTGCTGGCTTTTTGTTACTCCTTGCATCATTTGCTTGATATCGTTTCCTACAATGAACACAATCCAGAGGACGAGAGCAATCTGACCACTGCAGAGCAAAGAGGATGTGAGGACATGACAGGACCCTCACCGCTAGCGTTCGCCCTCATCTACTCGTTATTAGAGCTTCTATTAAAACACACATCAAGACATGGACGAGCAGGGCCTCCAGTATGTTGGACACAGGATTGACTGCCTGAAAAAGACAGACAGCAACTTCTGGAAATGTTGAGAGGTTTTCTACAAGAACCCCTCGGAGCAGTCGTACAGAAAACAGCAGAAGGCATCTGTGTGACATCACACCTGCTCAACGACTGAAAAGAGCTGCAGCGGACACAGATCCACCGACCCATACAAGCCAAGCGCAAAGAAAATATTAAACCACCTCACTGTTAAAAGGAAAAAGAATCAGTTAATAAGCAGTACAAATGAATCACTCAACGGAAAAAGATAAGCCGCAAAATACCGAACCGAGATAAGGTCTTTAATCTTTAGATTTGTCTGACATCACATACTTTAAAGGAAATTAAGAAAATCCAGAGAGCCGATAATTTTTAGAAATGGAAATCTGGGGTAAATCTGCCTTTCAGAGGGAAATGATGGTGGCAGGAAGTCAGTTTATAGTTTGAGTTTCCAGGCCTTAAACACATCATCCACTTTGTTTCTACACAAAAAACTCAGCAGACAGGAAGTTAGCAACCAAGTGGTAGAAAAAGCTAACACCTAGCAGACCCCCCCCCCCCCGCCCCCAATAAACTGCTGCCAACAAAAAAGCCCCACTAAGCACAAGTCCTGTCTGTCTCCATGCCAAAGCCCCCTCTGATGGTCAATACTGATGTCACTGCTTTGTTTCTGTCCAGGAAAGAGTCACGTGATCTGTGACCATGCCGACTGTCATCGTGTTCAGTCCTCACAACACAACACAGTTTTCAAAAATCTCTATACTGGGGCTTTAAAAAAAAATTCTATACTCATAAGGATGTGGGACAGAAACGTTAGAGATTTGAACTGAAACTGTGTTAGTGTGGATGCAGCCTGGCACAGAGGAGCGCTGCTGCTCCAGGCCGGGGATTTTGTTTTGCAGTTGTTTTGACTTTGTCCTCTACAGTCTTGGTTTTAGTATCTTGTGTTGGATGTAGGTCAGCGGTGGAGTGGTTTTTACCTCACAGGGCTGGCCCAGGGCGGCGCACACTACAGTGAAAGCCTTTTCTCTGGAGTTGGTGGGCACAGGATGTCAATGTCACTCGTGTTTGCTTCATGTGTGATAGTGTTGTAATGGTTTCCTAACATGTATTCATAAAAATTACAATTCGAGGTTTGTTTTCACTCCCCTGAGCACCCCCCCCCCCCCCGGCAATTTAAAGGAATCCAGGCCAGCTAGGATGAAGAAAAAAATTACCTTTATTTCATAACGTTTAAACTGTGTGCAATCCTGCATCCTATCAAACCTTCAGCTGCCAGTAAACTGTGTTGGTGTCCACTGAAACGCATCGGTAAACAACCGAGCAGGGCAAGAGACACACGGGGTGCTGTGCTTGTTGATGAGGCAGCTTCCTTTCAGTTACCATACGTGGATGAGACGATGTGAGCAGTGTGTGTGTGTCTGTGTATGGGGGTGGGGGGGGGGGGTTCAGTGAGTGTGCACCACCACCACAACAGATGTATTTTAAGCTCAGACATGTACAGTAGGTGAGAGAAGCACTTGCCACAAAAAGAGGTCTTGTATTTTGCTGAGCTCTGTCTTTCTTTCCTTCCCTGTTTGCCTCTCTCTGCCCCTCTCTCTCTCTCTTCATCCCTTCCTCTGCCTCGCTGGGTTAACAACATTTTGTTTTTATTGATGTCAACATAGCGTTTTATTGAAGAGAATCAAGGAGTCTGTTTCTCCATCGATTTCAATCAGTGGTTTATGAGTGTCAGATAGAAACATTAGTGCTGCTCCGGCACGTTTGTGAGACGCATCACACATGCCAGGCTTGTTTGATCAGAATCATCAACTGCTGGACTCACATGTTTCTTTCACATGAGGAAGTTTAATCAGACACATTTTTTCGACAACCTATTTAAGATGATTTGAGCAAAAGACTTTATGAGAGTTTATCCAACCTCCTCACAGCCGCACAAGATCGACCCCCCTCCCTCTCTCTCTGTCTCTCCGCTCTGTGCTGCATCAGGGACCAGCTGACCACTAGCTTAGCACGGTGAATGACACTTTATGGGAAGTGTTAGCATAGCTAAGTGAAAAATCCATCTATCCATCCATCCATCCATCCATTTTTTACTATTTAGCCTATTAAGGGTCACCTGTGTGTGGTGGCGGGGCTGGAGCCTATCCCAGCAGCCTTCAGGTGAGAGGCAGGGTTCACCCTGGACAGGTCACCAGTCCATCACAGGACCAACACATAGAGACAGACAACCATTCACACTCACAGTCACACCTACAGTCAATTTAGAGTATCAATCAGCCTCGTCCCCTCTTGATGTCTTTGGACTGTGGGAGGAAGCTGGAGTACCAGAGAGAACCCACACAGGAACAGGGAGAACATGGAGACTCCACACAGAAAGATCCTGTGATGGAGCCAGGACTGGAACCTGGAACCTTCTTGATGTGACAGTGCTGACCACTGCACCACCGTGCATCCCAAGTGAAAAATCATCAAATACATTTTTAACCTAAACATTCTGCAATGATCTAACAAGGGTTGCATATAACATTCACAATAAAATAAAAATCTAAAATGATGACACATTGTAACTCTAGACTCAGATACACAGCCGGAGTTACTTTCCTGACTGGGCACAGTGATTTGGTGCATCATCACAAAACACGAGTGCCATCAAAACAAAAACAATGTTTGACTACTAGAAGAGCGACTGCTGCTACCAACCAAGCTAAGGATAGCTAAGATAAGCTAAGTAAGGATTACTGCTGGACAAACCAAGATCCTGAACCAGATCTGATGACTTTTGACAGAAGTATGAAAACAGTGCACACCCACTAGCATTCATTGTGCTAGGCTAACTAGCAGTCAGCAGGTCTCCTCAGCTCTCTGATGGAGAACAAGGAGAGAAGGGGATCCATCTTCTTGTCTGGTTCTGGAGAGGATGACAAATGAGTGTATTTCCAAAAAAAAAAAGAAGTGATATATCACTCAAAATACCACCTCGCAAAAAACACTTGAGGCGAAACAGCCTGGAAGGAAGAAGATATGTGCAATGATGAGAGCCATGCCATCTTTTTGTAATTAAGGGACATTTGGAAAGAATGAGCTGTTTGAAATAGGACGCATGACTCTGGGAGCACTTGGATTTCGATGTTGAAAAGTGGGTGTGTGATGGAGCGTTACAGTGAAACAGCTCTGCAGTTTGCTGAAACACTCCACAGTGAAATTATGCAGAATCTGGAGCTGTAGGTCAATTCATTCCTGTAAGTGGGCCAAATCCACGGTAATTTGGGGAAAGGAGACATGAAGATCAGCCCACATACTATCAGCTAGGAAGACAACTTGTTAGGCTGTGCAAAAAAAAAAAAAATTTATATACTTATA
The DNA here is from genome assembly GCF_037954235.1 of Aulostomus chinensis. Lineage (NCBI taxonomy): Eukaryota > Metazoa > Chordata > Actinopteri > Syngnathiformes > Aulostomidae > Aulostomus > Aulostomus chinensis. Next base: position 12,002,187 of record NC_141321.1, on the reverse strand, counting down.
TATATATATACACTTATATATATATATATATATACACTTATATATATATATATACACTTATATATATATATATATATATATATATACACTTATATATATATAAGTGTATATATATATATATATAAGTGTATATTTATATATAATATATATATATGTATGTATGTGTGTGTGTGCGTGTGTATTAATACATTGCAATTTTTAAAAAAATATTCTAGCTTCTGGTATCAATAACAAATCATGTTGCAATATCTTATGATAAAATTGTACTGTGACAGGAAGGTTATAATGAGGTCCTTGTCAATACTACTGTAGCTACTTGACATGAAAATTACTAAAATAAATAAAAAGGATCCATGATTTGTAGTTGGAAGAAGTGAACTCAGTACAAATTCACTCCTTCAGTTTAACATTACATAAACTCAACTAGTGAGAGTTCAGCTCAGGCAAAAAATGCAAACATACACACAAACACAAACACACACACAGCTGCTGACTTGCTTAACATTCAATTTTGATATAAACTGATTTATAGTAGGATGGCACGGTGGTGCAGTGGTTCGCACTGTAGCCTCACAGCAAGAAGGTTCCAGGTTTGAGCCCCGGCTCCAGCACAGGATCTTTCTGTGTGGAGTCTCCATGTTCTCCCTGTTCCTGTGTGGGTTCTCTCTGGTACTCCAGCTTCCTCCCACAGTCCAAAGACATCAAGAGAGGACGAGGCTGATTGATACTCTAAATTGACCGTAGGTGTGACTGTGAGTGTGAATGGTTGTCTGTCTCTCTGTGTTGGTCCTGTGATGGACTGGTGACCTGTCCAGGGTGAACCCTGCCTCTCACCTGAAGGCTGCTGGGATAGGCTCCACCTCCCGCGACCCTTAATCAGAATAAGCGGAAGAAAACGGATGGATGGATGGATGGATGGATGATTTTTCCTGACACAGGACTTGATTCTGTTTCACAGGTAGAAAACATGATCAGAGTTTAATGCAATTTAAGTTAATTTTTTCCAGTAGTTTTTTTCATCATATTCTGCTCACTGGATGAGCTTGAATGACGTAACAGGGTTAAAAGGCTTTCTTTCTCATTTCACTTTGACTTAAAGTGGATCTAACGATTATTTCAACATAGCTTTCTCAACGTCTTACATAACACAGGGCAGTCCAGACAAACACTGCCTCTCCTGTCAGTCAACCTGCAGATACAAACGGAGATTGCGTGTGCGTGCACATTGTTCCTATGGTCATCCAATGTTATTGCCCACTCTAGCTGACCCCACCCGCCTAATCTTTTCAACCATTCATTCACAACAAATGACTGCTAATAAAATCCATCCACCCCTGCTCACTCGCTCTCTCTCTCTCTCTGCGTTCATGATAATTCATGTTGTCGTTTCATGTCCCCGAGGAAAGAACAAATCTCTTTACCTTTCACTCTTGAGATGAGCTGCTTCACATTAAACCTTCATGACCACACTGACCACGTGTACACTAATTCAGATTCACAACTAGCACCACTGAGGTTCTGTATTCAGCACCGACTCTCAGTCTGTCAGTAGGATTACAAGCAAACTATAAAACTGGGAGCCATGCAGCCTGGAGGAGTGGGTGGCACGGGGCGAGGATGAAACCAAAAAAAAAACAATGTGACACACGCATTAATTTTTTTGGAACGCTACCATTGGTATCAGTATTGGTATTGGTCTGGTACTGGCCCAAATCACTGGATTTGATATTGGAAATATAATCTGACAATTCCCACATAAATAAAGTAAATATTCAGTCACATGCCATTAAGAGAGAAGAGTATGTTGCAAATAACGTGTCAAGTCAAGAGTCATGGGGCATGAATTTCTTCATCCATTTTCTACTGTTTATCCTGTTAAGGGGTGCGGGGGGGCTGGAGCCTATCCCAGCAGCCTTCAGGCGAGAGGCGGGGTGCAGACTCACACAGAAAGATCCTGTGCTGGAGCAGGGGCTCGAACCCGAAATCTTCTTGCTGGGAGGCGAAAGTGCTGACCACTGCACCACCGTGCAGCCCCAGGTTACTAATTAATTATAATACAATTAAAGGCAGGTCCTGGTTCTTTGGCTGTACTGTGGCTAAAGTTCCTATATTACAAGGTGATAAATTAGTCAGCTTTGTTTAGTTCTGTTAACCTGGCAATTTCCTGACTTTTGGGAAGTGCTATGGAGGCGTGTGCACATCATTGAACATCATATTATGATGCATATTTCAACATACAGGTGAAGCCACTGCTGTGGTCATGACGTAATTGGAAGTATTTAAATGGACTAGTTGCTACTAAGGGGTCCACATACCTCCCCCACCAAAAACAAAACAAAAAAAAAACCTAATCACATGTAAAATATATTACATCCATGAGGCAATGACAGAATTCCCCACTCAAACCACAATTCACCCATCTGTACCCCAGACCCCCGATACTTAGAATTTCAAATGCAAAAAACAAATTTAACACATTGGTTGACAGGCCTTTGTTGGGTCTCTTTTAATAGGTCCAGGCTATAAGCCATCCATCCATCCATGGAGCCTATCCCAGCTGACATTGGGTAAGAGGCCAAGGGGGACATGGTCACCGGGGGAGTGAGGATGGAACCAGCGACCCTTCAGCTGCTAGACGGCCACTCTACCTTCGAGTCATGCCCGCCCGCCAATAAATAATCTGTTTGACAACTGGTCATCATTCCTTTGTGTAAGGATGTGTTCATTTTCTGATGCTGGAACTACAACCAGGTGGCTGTGGGTGAGCGCCTCATACTTGAAAATAATATCTGACATCTGCAGGTGTTTTTGTTGCAGAACACATGCAATCTTTAAAAGAACAACTAAAATGCTGTGTGATGTGACAAGTTTGAACCACAACTCCATTTGCAAATCTATCAGGACGCACTCTTTCTTTTTCTGCTCTCTGTATAAAACCCACACACTTCCATTGTCATTGGCCTCCACTGAGGCAGACGCCACGCCCGTCTGGGCTCTGTGGAGCTCCCTCTGAGTGACCGTCCATTATTGATAAGACAAGAGGCATCCTGAGCCCCTGGGGATGGTGAGCTCACTGATGAGGTCACCGCATGTGCATGTGTGTACAGTAAGGGGATCTACAAAAGAGCACACACACTTCATATTCTGAAGCTGTACCAACCCTTCATATATTTTTAAAGAGGACTAGACTCTTGTGAATGCTGAGTACTTTTAAATAGAAAGCTGAAATAAAGCTTTGATGACAGCTTAAATATGACAGATGTGGCAATAATATCAGTCAGCCTATCAGGGGACTCATTCACTCATCCTCTGCTCTGAAACATAAACATAAATCTAACTCTTAAAGCTAAAACGATGAATTAGATGGGAGTGGTGTGTGTGTGCGTGTGTGTGTGTGTGTGTGTGTGTGTGTGTGTGTGTGAGTGTGAGTGTGTGTGAGTGTGAGTGTGTGTGTCCCACTGATACCTGTAAGTGCATTACTCACCCCCTGTTTAGCTCTGGTTTGGTCTCTACCAACTCCTGAGAAGAGAATCAGTCTCTTCTTTTGCTTTTACCAGCTGAGCTGCTGAGCCAGTAGAACTGAGAGGGTTCATTCTGATGTTTTGTGATGAGACTGAAGCCTGAACGATTGTTAGATGTTAATAATAATAATAATAATACATTTTATTTATAAGGCGCCTTTCAAGGCACTCAAGGTCACCGTACAACAGTTTAAAAAAACAACAAAACATGCACAATTTAAAAGAACAACAACAGAAGTCTCTGGTAGAGCACAGAAGAGGGCATTCAGCCATACGCCTGTCTAAAAAGGTGAGTTTTGAGAAGTTTTTTGAAGGTATCAATGGAGTCAATGTTTCTGATGTCAGGAGGGAGGGAGTTCCAGAGGCAAGGGGCACAGCAACTGAAGGCTCTAGCCCCCATGGAGGTCAGACGGAAGGAGGGGACGTTGAGGCTGATGGAGGAGGAAGACCTGAGAGACCGGGTGGGAATGTTGGTGTGGAGAAGGTCTGACAGGTATGAAGGGGCGAGGTTATGGATGGTTTTGAATGTATGGAGGAGGATCTTGTAGTCAATGCGGTGTTTAATTGGAAGCCAGTGGAGTTGATGTAGAACGGGGGTGATGTGACTGATGACAGGGGTTCTGGTGATGATTCGGCAGCTGCGTTCTGGACCAATTGAAGCTTATGGAGGAGTTGGTGTGGGAGACCAAAAAGAAGTGAGTTACAATAATCCAGACGGGAGGTGACGAGAGAGTGGACCAGGACTGCAGCGCTGTTGGGAGTGAGAGATGGGCGGAGACGGTTGATATTCCGGAGGTGGAAGTAGGCGGACCGGATGGTGTTGTTGATGTGGGTATGGAATGATAAGGTGGAGTCGAGGACGACACCCAGACTCTTAACCTGAGGGGAAGGGGAAACCGAGGTGTTGTCAATGGTGAGGGTGAAACTGGGATGCTTGTTGAGTGTGGATTTGGAGGAAATGAGGACTACTTCTGTTTTATCACTGTTAAGTTTGAGGAAGTTTGAGGTGAACCAGGATTTGATTTCCTGTAAACATGCACAGAGGGAGGAGGGTGGGAGGGTGGAGGAGGGTTTGGAGGAAACGTAGAGCTGGGTGTCGTCCGCGTAACAGTGAAAGTAGATGTTATGCTTATGGAATATCAGTCCAAGTGGGAGGAGGTATATGATGAAAAAGGATAGGGCCAAGGACAGAGCCCTGGGGAACACCAGAGGAGAGGGGGGAGGGATCGGATGTGAAAGATTTTAACTGAATGAATTGAGGGCGGCCAGAGAGATATGAGCGGAACCAGTCCAGGGGTATGTCTGATAGTCCAATGGAGGCAAGTCGGTCAAGGAGGATGGAGTGAGAAATGGTGTCAAAAGCCGCGCTCAGATCGAGAAGGATGAGAATGGATAATAGTCCGGAGTCAGCTGCCAACAGAAGGTCATTGGTGATTTTAAGGAGGGCTGTTTCTGTGCTATGATGAGGGCGAAAACCGGATTGGAACTGTTGTGGAAGGATAGGGTGAAAGAATTGCTGTCATCAGGAAAGAACGGCAACCCCACTAAAACCCCTCCCTTTGTCATGAAAAGAAAGGTGATGACAAGCAGGTGATGACAAGCAGGTGAAGGTGATATGGAAATAATCCTGCTAGCCATAACAACAACATCACCCCACTGAGTGAATTTAGTCCAGAAACAGCTGCAGTACTTGGGGGTGACCAGTAAATGCAGGCTGGATGAGAAAGTAATTCATGATTGGGGGGAAAAAGTCTTTTTCCTATTTAAAAACATATAAAGAAATGAACAACACAACATAACTTGGACAAACCAGCTGAGGGTAGCTGTACTTAATACCACCGAAGGAAAATGCACTACAAAAAAACCTGACATGCCCTGAGCTGCACGACCGTTGTCTCCGCTGGTATCTATTGAGATTTTTTTGCTCTGGAGCAAACACCTTCCTACGCTCCTGACGATCAGTGTAGATCTTGTGTTGAAATGTAAGACAATCACACTAAATTTTAAGAGGGAAATCCAAATCATGTAAAACCATATTAGGCTATAAATAATACAACATTCATATTTTAGGTAAATTGTTGATCAAAATACAAGTATACAATGCAGTGCAAAGCAGCATTTCCACAACATGCGCTTATTGACTGGTGCATTACCATGTGTCAGCAACACTCGTGTCACCACTGCTACCATTCACTATGCGCGCCACCGTGACGCGTCGCTGTGACATCAGTTTCACCCACTCGGTCTACGTGGATCAGGCTTGAGTTTCTGAGTAGGAATCTGGACTTGAGTGGCTGTTCAGCTGCACATTTCCAAGTTGGAGGTGGTTTGTTCCTGAGTCTTAAGCAAAATGGAATACAGCATTAAAAACAGGGTTTCATTTGTTCCATTGCTCGGGCGCCTCTACACACCCACGTTAGTACCGCCGGGGTGACAGGCAGGCAACCCACATAGGTCCATCGTTGCTTGTTTGGATGTATTTGTCTTCTGCTGTATGACAGTGAGTGTTTTCACCTGCAGGTTTCAGCAGGCAGGTTCCTCTATCAGTAACTCTTGAGAATTAACAAATCTAACATGCTGTCATTTTAGAAATGCTCGTCTTTTCTTTTTGGGTGGCCTTTGTTTGTCTCTCTATTAGAACTGAGCATGAAAGTGCCAGGGACCAAGACGTCGCCTTCCCTGAGTGCTTCCTCAGTAAATATGCAGCATGATTCCAGGGTTTCACGGTTTAACAAAGCTGAAGTCAGGGTCAGCTGTTGCTTTGAGTGTGTTTTGTTGCTGTGTGCACTTTTCTGTGGCTGTGCGCACACACACACACACACACACACACACACACACACACCCTGCCTGTGTCTAACAGGAAACTAAAACGAATGTAAGGTAAAAACGTATATTTAGTCATACATAAGGACAGAGAGCCTGGAGCGAACAAAGAGCCGTACCTGACTCGTTCTCTTCACGCTCTACACAGACAAATCAGGTACGTGCATACATGTCAAACTGTCTGTGACACAGTTGGTGACACGTGTGTTTTGTTGTTGTCTCTGCTGTCACACTCGGCTCATGTTTAACTGTCAGGGAGCCATTTTGAATACTGATCTCTCTGAGGCGCTGCAGGAGTGTGAGTCATCAATGTCCACACACATGCACGCGGTTGCATGCACGCACATACACAGCTCCACATTCAATAATCATAGATATAATTAGCTCTCTGGATGGAACGACACAAAAAAGGGCAGAGTGAGCAAGAAAAATATTTTTTCAAGCTAAAAATATCCCTGATATCCTTGGCTCTCTAACACCTCAGGTCACCGTCTATCCAAAACAAATGCATACAAATGCTCATCTGCTCATGTAAATGACCTAAAACAACAACAACAAAAAAAGGAAATAAGAGCAAGACAACCCTTCGACCCTCCTGTTGCCTTGGTTACAGCAGCAGAGCTGAATGGTGGAGGAGGAGGTGATGATGGTTTCAGTGGGAACAGAGCCGCAGAGATCTGACAGAATAATACATTTACCTCTGCTTAGTCCCTCCCTCTGTACCCCTCCACAGCTCTTGCTCTCTCTTTTTCTCTCCCTTCCCCTCCCTCCCTCCAATACTCTCTCCTATACACCAATACTCCTTGAACAAACCTGTGGTGTGCCAAACTTTCACAAAAAAAAAAAACAACCCTCACTTCAGCTAAGTTTTGGAGGATTTGAACACGCTACACTGCTTAATTATTTAGATTCCCAGGATGCAGTGGGGCAATCATATGCAATCAGGCTCTAGTTTTTTTTCTGAACGTCTCTGTTACTGACTGTCAGGTTTCGCCTCTAGCGTCGTTCCTCTGCTGGCAGGATGCTGAATGCAGCAGCTGTTAAGGACAAAACACCACAGCGAGGACAGTCTCCTGCCCAGATCTAATTTGGACGGTGAACAGAGGCAGCACGCTCTTATAAAATTTGAGGAAATGAACACTAAGAATGAACATGCCAGGTAGCGCTCATTACTGAGTTAAATCAAAACAAAGGGAAGAGGGAGAGAGTCGCGGGCTCACAGCAGTCAAGTCCCTGGTTGTTGTTTTGACACATTTCGACTACGCTACTTAACACTCAGTCATTAACAACTTTTAACACATTTGTTATTGCACTTCCATTATGCAACAATGATGAGAGGTGAGGGAACCTGAACTCAGCAGGATGGGCCTGACTGATCTACCATCAATGACCTGGTTCAGGTCAAGGATTCAGACCGTCGCGTGCTATTCGGATCGACCTGATGTTTGTATCAGCGTCTGAGTGAGGTTGTGTCGTGATGCGTGCTTACAAAGCATTGCAATGAATTCCCCCATGCAGCAGCAAACAGCCAGGGGGGCGCAATTTAACTATTTTAGGACAAAGAGAAAACTTAATACTCAGCCAAAGACTGCACAAGAGGAGAAAGTCAAGAGCTGACCCCATTTGGTCTGAATGCATCAATGGGAACAGCACAGAAAAACATCCAGAGATGACCAAGAAGAAAGTATGGAATCAAACATGGATCGTTTGGCTCAGCAGGCCGATGCAGCGATGGAACGACTGACCACCGTCTCATCACTGTTCGATCTTTGACTCAGTTGTCTAGAGTTACGCCCTGCTGTAGAAAGTGACAACAAACACCAGAACACACGGCAGAGTTTGGTGTCGGCGGAGGAGCTGCGCAGCACGACGAGCAAATAACAGGAGCCAAGATATCAAAATACTGATTAAGACAGATATGGAATCGTGTCTAAAAGAGTCTCTGTTGTGTCTCGGAGAGCGGCAGTGTTGGTTTGGTTCGGCTGGGAGGCTGGACCTCCGCTGCACTATGTTCTGTATGTTCTGTCTTCTGTCTAGCTGAAGACGACTGCTGGACTATAGTTTCTTCTTGAGATACAGAGTTAACTGAGCAAAAAATAAGTTCTCTTCTGTATTTTCAACCAAAGACATTTTATTGAAAAAAAAATTAATCAACAATTATTTGTCAATTCCTAATTTCTTGTTCATGATAAACTGAGGACATTTCTTCAACAAGCCCATTCCTTGTGTCTAACATGTCATGAAGGGTCAAAATTTTATAAAATTAGCACACAGGAGATTGCTTCTATTTGCTTGGTGTCACCTACGTCCTTTGATAGTAGCTGATGAAAGCGTGAAATAACAGACAGAAATGAGCAGAGGTTAGAGCCAATGTTACGTTCTCTGCCGATGATCTGACATGGGAACGTTCCTGGACATCATAGATGTAGTGATGGTTTAGAAACTACACTAGACTAGACGGAAAATTCTCCCACCTGCTCCAACTGGACTCCCCCCGGACGTCTTCCCTAATCCCAGCAGCGAGTCAGTAGTCAGGAAGTAAGGAAGACTTCTATTTGAGATTATCAGGCATATTTAGTGGAATGTCTGTGGTTTACCTTTATATCCGGGCCGTTGCAGTTGAGGCTCATCCCGCGCTCATCTGTGATCTCTGTAATCTCCGACAGGTCATCATCTTCAAACTCATCCAGGCTGATGTCATGAGTCAACCTGGTTGAAGGGTGGATTAGGAGGAAGGGGGAAAAATTGGGGGAAAGGGGAGAGATGGGGGGTGGGGGTTTAATCTTAATCCCTTCAGCAGACACAGTGCATCTCCAAATCTCTTTGGGAACTAATCAGTCTAAAAGTGAAGCGACTCCAAACTGAAACATCACAAGCCACGTCCTGTATTTAATAAGTCATTACTACAACCACATTCCACCCCAATATTCCTCTCCTGCTCAGAAAATTACTTTTTCCATATTTTGCCTTTTACGACCAAGACAAGTGAGACATCCTGATAGCGTTCAGGTTGGAGCGGCATTCTTAGAACATGTACACTGCCTATTTGGAAAATGTACGCAAAATTGGAGTCATTACAGCTGTGTGAGACATTGCAGCACACGGTCTCCTACCTGGCCAGATGCAAGAGCCTGCTAGCTTAGTGCTATCATACTGGAGATTTTATTTCTCATGCTCAACTACCCTGACAATCCCTAGTTTCACCAGACTGAATACTTCCTACATTCATTCTAGAAATAAATTTATGCTCAACCAGCAGCCAGATGACTAGCTGGTTAGTCATACCAGCTGCTGGAGCACCAGCCACATCTGCCTGTCATTTGTGAGTGGCAGTAAGTGAAGAGGAATTTTGCCTCTATTTGCCTATGAGCCGAAGCATCCTAGTGTGCACCAAAGGCTGCTGCAGTCCATCCTACAGTTGTTGCATGAAATGATAGATAATAAACCTCATGATAGCATTAGAAAAAGTTACAGAAAACCACCAACAGTGAGGTGAAGCAGTGCCCTGCTGACGACAAACACAAGAAGCTGGCTGGTGCTCCAGCAGCTGGTATGACTAACCAACTAATCATCTGGCGGCTAGTTAAGCATTAGCTACACCAGACCACCTAGCCAGCTAAAACTCAGCCCCAACACAGAACTGACTTAGCTGACTAATGTAGAGTGGATGGAAAATTGATCATTAGAGCTGCTGGCTCACATTGTGGAGTTACTGTCACAAAACTAAGGGCTGAACAGTTCACTGTCAAGTGCAACATCCAAACCACAGGTGGGGCTGCTGAATGAAAACGTGTATCAATCTCATTCTAATTCTAAATTAAGTGTGGTGGTAAAAATGAAAATCCTACCACATGAAGTTGAGGAAACGTGATTTTGTTTGAACAGATTCCTGAAAAAAAAAATCACACTGGTTCTATATATTTTTCTATGATTACGATGGAAGAGATTCAGTCTACTTGCCTGGTTATTGAGAAACGAGCACACAAATTACAGGTCATTTTAAAACATAAACTAGCATTGAACAACAATACAAACAAACATTTGTGTGCGGTGGGTTTCAAAATGAAATTGTTTCATTGAATAATTAGGCATACCAAACATATGCTTTTTCCAAAACATGAGGTGATTTCTGCAACATTTGCGCAGTAATGTTGAAAATAATAACTCCAGTTTTCCTCTGTTTTTTTTGGTTGTCTGGGCTGATAGTAGTAGTAGATGGTAGTAATACGCAAAACTAGATTCTGTCATATTTTATGAATTAAATTACAACTGCAATATGAAGCAAAATGATCATAATTAGACTTTCCAAACCCCTCTTCCTGTTCATACAGAGGGCTGTGGGGACTGCAGGGAAATCACTAACACTATTTTAAGTTTCTTTGACAGAAATTGATAGATGCACCAATGAGTGAATCTAAACTTTCATCTGTTCACCTTAATATTAAATTGTACGTTACATCAGATTTAAAACTAGTCTATTGACTCAACCTGCAAAAAAAGTAGAAAGCTGATGATACACAGCCGTCTCCACGGTTTAGATGGTATGATAGTAGAGAGGACATGGACAAACAGATGTAATGGGCACAGGCCTGTTGTTGACTCTGACTTGTAAACCACCATGTGTGCTCACACTTCTTTTGAAGGGGTCCACCAACATTGATGTGTTAATATTTCTGGAAGTCAAGATTCATATTTCTGCTGGCTGATTCTCTCTTCCATTGGCTGTCAGTTGGTGGCAGTAACACACCATGAAATATGACTCCAGTGTGTGTGTGTGTGATTTACATCCTCCATCAGAAACGTCAGAACCAGGAGGAAAACACAAGGTTTTGCAGGGAAAACAAGGTCTTGTTGCAGCGTCCCAGCGCTGTCAGGTAGGACTCTGCTCTGTCCTGCTGTCAGACGCAAGATTCAATTAGCCTCCAGCAAGCAATGCTTCAGTTTCCCTGTTTGTAAATATGTTTGTCTGTTATCTCTTTACTCTGCAGCCTCCAGGCAGGCACAGGGCAGGAAAATGTTATTAGTGGGATGAAAGAGAAGCTGACAGCGATCACAAAGAGCATTAGAGTCCAGGTGAACCTGTAGAGCTGCATGATGTGTATATCATCTCTGGTTACAGCCACGCCACAGCTGCCTCCTGCTGCTGCTGCACACCACAGCTGTGACCGTCTTTAACCATCACGTGTTGGGGGAGAGAAAGAGCCTGGATAGTAGCATCTGTTTGCTTCTACAACGAAGCCCTGAAGGAGGCGGGAGAGGAGGAGAGCGAGATCGAAGAAGACAGAGGCTGGGAGAGAGACGGCAATCATCGAGAGACAGAGGGAGAAGAGGTTGCAATCAAGCAGCTTCGCTGCACAATCCTGCAACTGCCGACGCTGCATCGCTCCTCTCATTAATGTTCACCATTTTTTATTTAAGATGGATTTTAGAAATTGCTGCCTACATGTTTCGGGGTGATTACTGTGCTTCGTCCTGGTCTGTCTCAATAAATGGCTTTGAAACGTGTCGAAGGACTTGACTGTCAGTATCACATTATAATTAAAGACATTATATATTTGAGATGCACAGATTGCAGTTTCTTGGCCATTCGATTTTTTTCTCCAACAGATTGTTTATCTATATTTCTATTTTTAAGTTTGACCTGCTGATTCCAATTTTGGCCCTTTTCCTGTTTTTCAAAGAAAAGAAGCTCCACTGGCTGACAACGTCAATATTTTAGTAACATTTCATTCATGGAAAGTTGGTGGTTCTCTCACGCTAAGTGAAACTAAATGAAGTGCTAAACTTTAAGGGACAGAGGTGACGCAAATAAAATCTAACCGTCTACCAGGTTAAATGGATTTTCTCAAAAGAAAACAGGTGTAACTGGTCAGTCTAACCACAAACTTCATCATCGTTTCACATTTGATGCTCCCTGTTCTAAAAATAAAACAGGTTACAAACCATCCATCCATCCATCGATTTTCTACTGCTTATCCTGTTAAGGGTTGTGGGGGGGGGGGGGTGGAGCCTATCCCAGCAGCCTTCAGGTGAGAGGCGGGGTTCACCCTGAACAGGTCGCCAGTCCATCACAGGACGAACACATAGAGACAGACAACCATTCACACTCACAGTCACACCTACGGTCAATTTAGAGTATCAATCAGCCTCGTCCCCTCTTGATGTCTTTGGACTGTGGGAGGAAGCTGGAGTACCAGAGAGAACCCACACAGGAACAGGGAGAACATGGAGACTCACACAGAAAGATCCTGTGCTGGAGCCAGGACTGGAACCTGGAACCTTCTTGATGTGAGGGGACAGTGCTGACCACTGCACCACCGTGCAGCCCCAGGTTATAAACCTTCACCAAAAACTGAAGCGAGGCGCAACATAATTTCCTGCTCTTAGAGAATGCAGGCTCTTCTCTCTGGTTAGCTGTAGCCACATCGCTTGTTTTGCTTCACTTGTGTCTGTGGGATGAGACAAATCTAGAAGGCTCGGTGGAGCGGTGCATCAGGGCCATGGAAGAATTCATTACAATGCGGGGCAGAGTAGTTTCATGTGGTGGGAACAGGATTTTACTTTTTTTTTTATACACTGATGGATTCTCTCTGGTGGGTCATTGGTGGTGGCAGCCAGATCCAGTTTGGGGTCACAGCTGGTGATCCTGTGGTGGTTGAGTCTGACTTCTGATGGTGTAGGGCGGTTGGAGGCAGTTCTCCACCAGCTGCTGACATCTCTGAGGACATCACAATTGATCTCGCTTGAAAGCTTCTCCGTGGCCTCTATTGTCTCCTCCTGCATCGTCACCTCCTGCATTGTCACCTCCTTCGCCTCTCTCTAGACGCCCTTTCTCTTTCTTTCTCCTCTCTTCTTTTTCTTTCTCATCAGGTATTTTTTGTTCAGTTAGAGTCACAGCTCTGTCTTCACCTGAACCTCCTCCTTGTTTAGGATGCCTCCGTCGATCTTCTGATCATCGACAAAGTCCAGCTCCAGCTGTCCACCCTCTGACTGCTTAAGACAGATTGTGGTCTGCTGGTCTGGAAAGTGTCTTGGTTGGTCTGATTAGCAACGCAGGGCAGAGTCTTCTGGGTGACGGCTGCAGGGAGAGCCTGCAATGGAAGGCCCCCCCCCCAACAGGCCAGACTCGGTTGATGAAGAAGTTCAGAGACTAAATGTCTTAAAGACCCAAAGGCTTGGACAGTATGGGAGTATACTTCAGATCAGCACAGAACAAAAAAGCAGTGTGTACACTGCTGAAGCTGCAACAGTGCACCACAGTAGCACTAACGCTGTGCACAAGCACCTGAAGAGAAATGATGATGGACCACAAGAGAAGGTATTCTTCCTCGCTAAACGAGTCGGGAGAGCTTTCAGAAATGATGTGACAGCTTTCATGCTCAGAACAGAGAAACATTTCTGGCTATTTCATGTGTAAACGTTTGTGATGTGACTGCAGTGTTTGAGCTGGACACCACAGGCACTTACACTGCTGTTCGTTTAATACACAAACTCTGCACATTGTTGACTGGATGTCTTTTGGAGCTGCACCACTGATTTCAATTAGCCCTCTGCTGTCTAGCTTACACGCCACGGCTCAGAACGATGTGATGAAAGCGTTCCGAGGCCAGTTCAGAGCTCTCAGGCTGTTGAAGTTTGACAACAAATATGGACAGAAACTATGAGAGGAAGAGGAGGAGCTCTGGTGGGATGTGTGCCTAGGCTGAACGATGAGTGACTGTACTGAGCTTCTCCTTTACAGTTTCTCACAAGCACACAGACACTTTTCTTGAAACTTCCAACTGTTTTCTCAAAATCAGCGACATTTGAAAGTCATTGTCCAGGACTTTTTTAGTGTTTGGAATGATTGAATTCACAGATTTATGACTTTTTTTTAAAATGCAAATTGTATTTATGTCAACTGTGCATGTGTTTTTGAGCACCATCGCTTGAACATTGCGTTCATTTTTCTTGATGTAGGACGCAGTAAATGCTGCGTTTTATTCTGACAAGCTTGCAGTGTGATCAGACAACACCGTTTGATGCGGAGCACAGACGAAACTGGTTGGAGGTGATTTGTTGGTTTTGTAGTAAGAGTTTTTGTGAATAGAGTTTGAAAATCGCACTTTGTGTCAACAGTTTGAAGAGGAGAGGAAGAGCAGCGTCCACTACATGACAGGAAATGATGTCACGGAGGAGGATCAGACAATGTTCAAGGATGAAGAGTCATAGGGACAAAAGTTAATGGAGGGAGAGTTGGGAGGGAGGGAGAAAATGATGTGCCGGGAGATTAACCACCTGAACGATGAAGGGACAGGGTGACCCCCTTTGCTGCAGTGGAGGGTGGGAGAGGAGGGATGTCAACAACAGAGAGAACCGAGAGTACAGAGCAGACGATGCGGTCACACATGAAGGCTCGGACGCCACCACGATGTACACCCTCACATCAAACAGCTGCAACACATGAGAAACGCTCCTCTATTTTTATCCCATGCAAACATGAGGATTTTTTTCCCTTTTCTGGAACATTTCATTATTATTACATTATTGCTATTAGAAATGGATTCATTAGGGCCTGAGCCTGACGGTACTCCAGGCGAAGACCCTATTATGTTTTTTAAACTTCTTTTTTTAATGGAAAAAAAATTGCAAAACTTTTGAACCACATCCATATCTGTGAGAAAATGATGAAATAAAACAATATAGAAAACCAGCTAACTGTGGCAGAGAAATTACTAATACTTAGGTGGTAAAAATCAGCTAAAAATGACTCTTAAAAAGGGATGTACGGAAATTCCTAAGTGCAATAGATTCTTAAAATCCTGTTCCTGCCCGTGCAGGCACCTGTTAAGCCTTCAACACTCTGATGACGAGAACAATCTGGCAGCAGCAAAAACAAATTTGTTTCTATAGTTTCTGTCATTACATAGTCAAGTCAGTTTCATTTGTATAGCCCCAAATCACAACAAAAGTTCTCCCATGACTCCTTACAAGTAGAGCAGGTCCAGTACCACACTCCTTCACTGAATTTACACCCAACAATTCTCCATGAGCAGGCACATCCTGCAACAGCGGCGACGAAAACCTTCCTTTTAACAAGCAGGAACGTTGAGCAGATCCAGGCTCAATGGGGACGGCCTTCTGCTTTGACATACCTCTGGACAGACCACATGGTTATGACACAAGGAAGGACAACAACACAGTTGTGTCACTCCGTGATGTTCGTGGCTGGAGTAGCTGCTCCAATATGCTGATTATTGACTGCAGGGACTGTTGCTACATGTATGCTCACATTAAAAGTTGCAGACAGCTCTTATGTGTTCGAAACCGGACCAAATCTCCACCTCTGACTCAAACAAGGTGGATAGTGGTTGAGCCCCTGCAGAAGACCCAAACACCTTCAGGTTGACCTCCGGTCCAGAGTTTAATGCTCACTTTCCTTAAACACACTTTAGTTTACTCCTGCATACAAAACCTGCTCTATAAACACGCTATGAACTTGAGAGTATCCTACCAGCCACACACACACACACACACACACACACACACACATAGGGTCCATGTTTGCAGACAGCTGACTCAGCAGACTGGCAGGGTTGTCCAGCTCCCTACAACACATCTACTGTGTCATCACTGAAAGTGAGACGCAGCACACCGTAGTAGTAGTAATACTGTAGTAGCCAAAACATGGCGACGCTGACATCATCGCTGTGACACAGTGACCTCAGGGACCCCTAAAGGTCTTCCGGTCACGGTGACAGGTTATTATCACCCTGCGCTTCATGGTGACAGATTCAGCCTCTTCATCAGAGGAGGATGTTTGGCTGCACGTAACTTCAGCTGCCGTGCCACATGCTACGGTTGGTGGTGTAAAACAGTGATAAAACTGTTATGTTGGGTTATCAAGAAACATGCACACAGATTACTGATCATCTTTAAATGGGTATTTCTCAATTTAAACACAATTTTAAATTAGTATAATAAAATTTCAAAAGAAACATTAGTGCATTTACGTTTCCAAATAACCATTAAGTAAACTGGAGTAAACAAACAAATAAAACCATCTCTCCAACATTTGTGTAGAACCGCTGAAAATTACAGTGACTTGGATTTTTTATTCTTTTTTTGTGAATGCATGATTAAATACACTGCACTACAACTTTCACCAAGAGTACCTCGATGGTGAGAGTCAGCTGGCTGCAAACTGTTCATTTAAACATATGAGGACAGAACTGAGGGTGCTAACACGCTATGGTTGTTAGCTGTTGTGAAGTAAAAGGTGAAGTAAACAGTGGAAACTGTTTTCACAGACAGCAAACAAATGCAACAACACAGTCCTTCATTAACGACAGGACTCTTGATGCAGCCTGTCCACATGTAAATGAGCCAGCAGGGCTGTGGAAGGATCCCAGCCACCTCTCCTGAACTCACTCCATTTCAAAAGAGTTGAATGTGGCAGTGAGCTCTCCAGGGTCGACGTGAATCTTTAATGTGCTACTCACAGATTTGGACTCTAATAATCTCGGCTCTGCCTGCCTCTCCTCCAGCATTAATCACTATACTGTTCATTTTTGGACATACTCTTTCCTGTCCAGAGACGCACTGTGTTTGTTAAATGCACCAATAATACATATAAAAGAGTAGCACAAGGGACATAAATCCTTAGGAATACAACTTATCGCTTAATGTTTTTAAAATTAAATACGGTAAATGATGTTATATTTGGCTGCACGGTGGTGCAGTGGTCAGCACTGTGGCCTCTCAGCAAGAAGGTTCCAGGTTCCAGTCCCAGCTCCATCACAGGATCTTTCTGTGTGAGTCTCCATGTTCTCCCTGTTCCTGTGTGGGTTCTCTCTGGTACTCCAGCTTCCTCCCACAGTCCAAAGACATCAAGAGGGGACGAGGCTGATTGATTCTCTAAATTGACCGTAGGTATGAATGTCAGTGTGAATGGTTGTTCGTCTCTCTATGTTGGCCCTGCGATGGACTGGAGACCTGTCCAGGGTGAACCCCGCCTCTCGCCCGTAGATGCTGGGATAGGCTCCATCCCCCCGCGACCCTTACTAGTAGGAATAAGCAGAAGATGACGATGGATGGATGGATGTTATATTTTTTTAAAGGCGTGTCTACATAAAAGATCAATAACTTCCATCCAACCATCTGTCAAGTATATGACCAAGTGACGTCCCTCAGTCACTCCGAGTCACTGTCCCTCCTGATCATAGGAATTTGAAATAATAATTAACAAGGGATCCTACAGGGAGCATTTTACATCATATAAAAAGGACAAGGATTTACAGTGTAATTCTATTATATTGTAACATTCTTATAAGCAGACTTTACACATCATCTTTAAAATGTGTAAAAGTATTTTAGGGTTTAAGTTCTGTACAAACTGAAAAATGCATGTAAATGTGAAAGTGAAAAGCCCATAAATCCTATATTTACTCTGTGGTTATTTCCTCCTCATAAGCAGATGATCAGCAAAGGCATTGAGACATTAAAAAAAAAGACCAATATCTGCTGATGCGGATGATGTGACATGTGCATTCATAAAAAGTTTTCACTTAAGCTTGAAGAAGCGCGAGGTCTAGCTCACTGAGCTCATTTGTCACCTACAATCTGCTGGCCTAATTCCCTGTGTATGACCTTAATAATAATAATAATAATAATAATAATAATAGACCAATAGATAATTAACAGTGCAGATTTCACAGCTGCTACGTTCACAGCTGGAAATGATATCGGAGGGCAACAGCGCTACAGGACAGATGTTCCAGTTTGTTTTGGAGATGTGCCTGTGCTGCTCTGACAGGATGGATGACAGGGCGACTGATTGGGGCCTCCTCACTCTGGATCTCTGCCTGTGTTAATGAAGGACGGCGTGACCTCATGCTCCGGCCATGATGGGCCTGCTGGCCAGCTCATTAGTCTCCACCGGGGTCCAGCTATCACGACCCTGTACTCTATTTACCTGCAGCTTGATTACAAGTACTGGACAGCAGCGGCAGTTGAGAAGCTCAAGTATAGATGAGGGTCAGTTAGGTCTTAAAAAAGAGCAATCAGCTAAACCAGCAGGATTCTACCTCCCAACGGAGCCACAAGTCACTGTATTATCCTGTCACGGCTGGAAAAAGGTCGTGTGGTGGTGAGGGTAGATCAGAAATATGCTTGAGGAGAGAGATGAGAGCACACAAATGAGCTGCTGATGCTAAAATCCCTCACACAGAATGAGTAACAAAGGGAAACGGTGGATATTTCACACTTGCACACATCTTAGCATCAATTACGTCTCACTGCACACATATGAAACCCTGAAATAAGCTGTCACAGCAGCTGCCCGTCCTATTTCCCCCTGTGTCTCCCCAATACTTCACACGTTTACACTCCCACAGAGATCGAAACGTTGCAAGCAGATGTCCATTCATCAGCTTCGCCCTCCTGCAAGGACAAGAGCAGCACCGGACCGGGACTGTCCTGTCCTGATGCTACACACATCCTCTGCTTCATCGTTTGCTGTATGAAAACAAACACAAACCCATCCATGCAGCACTTTTACTACAACAGCATCGCTGTCATAACAAACAGGGATGCATCTCCTCCTTCGTGGTTTCTGGGTCCTATTTTTGGTCAGTGTAACCTCTGTTGCATGCTCTCCCTCTCCTTTTAGACATATGCATCCTCTTTCCTTCAAGGACATGCCTGCCCTGAGCTTGAAGATGCAAGGAGACGACAGCGTGTTAACAGTCACAAGGTCACACAGCCATGTTGTTGCATATGCCGGTAAAGAAAAAACACAGAGAGGAAACAAGAGAGGTGCCCTACCATTTCTCCCACTGGTCCTCCATCCATCCCTCTCCTCCTTCCCCTCCTGAGTCCATACTGTAAGTGAGGAGGGCATCCAAAGCTGAGACCGGGAGGAGGAGGAGAAGGAGTGAGGGGTTTTGAAAGTGAAGGAGGGAGGAGCAATGAAAGAGAGAGAGAGCAAGAGAGCAAGAGAGGAGGATGAGGGGGTGTAGCTCCTCTGGGTCGATGAGAGATGTGTCCAATTCAGAGTCTTACGGCTGCTGCTGCTGCTGCGCTTCACCCGGAGAGGAGAAAGATAGATGGGGAATTATTTAAAGCGGAGGAGCAGTGTGTTATATAATACAGCCTCTCTCTCTCTCTCTCTCGCTCCCCCTCTCTCTCTTTGATGTTTACACTGTCCTGTGAGCATCAGATTTACTATGCCACAGCAGCAAAATGCCTGTGTTAGCAGAACAACCGCTGCCATGGAAAGCCCAAACAAGAGAAGCATCTGCACAAGAGGACGCTCCTCCCTCTCTCCCTCCATCGCTCCCTCCCTCTGCAAAACACAGACGCGCTCAATTATTCATGAAGCCATTGATCGTGTAAGACTCTTATTCCTCTTCCCCTCTTCATTCATCCTCGTGAGGGAGACAGCTGGTTCATGACAACTTGGGTCTGATGGTATTTTTAATAGTAACACTGTATTTATCAGGTTACTGTAATTAGAGGGATTTGGGCTGATATGACTGACGGGGCAGAAAACAGAGTCAGACAGGTTGTGATGGTAGATGACCACAGAGGTTAAAATGAACCAGAGGTCAGTCAGGGAGTGAATGTTCAGGTCATAAATTTACTCTCTCTTTTCCATCAAGCATCTTCCTATGGCTAACCTTTGAATTTACTGACTGAAGGGCTGAGCAGTGTATTGAAAATACAATATGGGACCACGGCGTGATGAATTTTAGTAGAAAACTCTGGGAATTAACCAGACCAGAAAACTAACGAGATTTGTACACTGAATTGTGGATTACTGCAGAAAATGAGCAAAACAAAAAGTTGAGGAAACTTCCAGACGCACACTTGTGTTCAGTATGCTCATCTCCACCAAGCCACTGCAGTGCCTGACTTGTGACTTTTGACTTATTAGTAGCCTAATTCTTGTTGCACACATCAGTCAAGTGAGTGTCAGACTCACACAGTATTCGTATGAATGCAGCCCTGCTGACGCCTCACCGTGACGCCTGCATCCAACACTTTTCCTCCTTACAGACTCAGTTGTTCACTTCGGTGACTTGTAAAGTAATGTAATCGTTTAGCCTGTTAGATGTTCATCCCAACACCCAGCAGTATTTAGGTCATTTCCAGTCGCTAAGAGCTCCATGCAGTACAAAGTCAGTGGTTATCCCCTTCATTGTTGGCAGGATTTGAATGCATTATGTCTCTATATAACAAAAATCACCTAAAAACAGATCAGAATTTCTCACAGTCCAGCTAGCGAGCCACCATCTTTGGAGCAACATACCTGCTCGTTCATGCAGCTGGATGTGGAAATGTTCTTTTTTAGGAAGACTCAAGTTCCCAGTAAAGAGGATTCCCATCATGCCAACAAAGAGTCAACATGGCCGCCCAAAAAAATGATCAGATCTGTTTCTGCTGCTAGAATACAGAGAGAAGACCTCATCACAAATAACTATACCCGCTAGCGGAGACGCTTTCACCTGCTCTTAGTTCACAGTTGCACTCTCCTTCTCTTCTTCTTCATTCATGTTCTTGAGTCAGCTGGACTCACCAGATCAAGAGAGCATAAGCGTCCTGCAGACAAACGCGTGCGGCCCAACACGCTCATCCTACAGTGTGAACGTCACAATGACCGCTGTTGCCTCCTACACTGAAACCACACAAGCATATGGCTATACAGCGAGGCCTTGGCGGCTGGTCATATCCTGCAGAGCCAACACCCCTACACACACACTCATACACACACTTACACACCAGGAGAACACTGCACATTACATCACACATCAGAGTAAAATGCTACAGGACACTAAAGCTGAAAATGTATGGTGAGAAAGAAGAGACATAAGCGAAGATTTAGCCATGTGAAATAGAAAAAAATGGAAATTAAAAAAAAAATTGTTCAGCAAATTGGTAATTTTTTTTTTACATTTATTTTTATTGATATTATCAATCGTTGCAGCCCAACATGCATACATGACACAATCCTTCCATCCATCCATTTCCTATACCGCTTATCCATTAAGGGTCACAGGGGTGGAGCCTATCCCAGCTGACATTGGGTGAGAGGCAGGGTTCACCCTGGACAGGTCACCAGTCCATTGAAGGGCCATCAGGAGCAATTAGGGGTTCAGTATCTTGCTCAAGGATACTTGGACATGGTCACCGGGGGAAGTGAGGATCGAACCAGCGACCCTTCGGTTGCTAGAGAGCCAAGGATTTTGGATTACTGCGGAACGATATCTCTGTTGCAAACAAAATTTATGCAACTGACATGCTTTGCTCAATAAGATAAAATTTAGAAATGACCACTTTTATTATTTTTGTAGACTGAATGCAGTCGTTAGAAATACCATGTTCATGTCACACATCTTGACCAACTACATGCTTCCTCAGTTTTTAGAAGAAATGGTTGATCAAATCTCAAATTCTGTCCGCCAGAGAGGGCTTATTTACAACAAAAATCTAAAATCTGCGGTGAAAAGCCCACTGCCTTTTAGTGGAGGGAACCAATGGTGATGCTAACTTCTGGGTTGGCCTCTAAAAACACATCATCCCTGCAGCAACCCCCACGTAAAGCTGCTTTGGATGCAACATGTATGCAAATTAAAGGATTGTAGGTTTTTAAATTATGATTTTACTCCGCATTCAATTTTTACTAACAGAGGAAGAGAGAAAAGAGTGTGTGTGTGTGTGTGTGTGTGTTGGGGGTGGGGGCTTCCATCAGCTGGAATGTGCAGATTCAGCAGAATTGAGCGACAGCAGTAAATGATCAGCAAGAGGGGAACTGCAACCGGAGCAATTACTGTCCACACTGGCAGCTTCGACTGTGGGTGAAATTCAAATCAGCTCCATTTAAATTCACTCTCTCATCTCTCTCCTGCTGAGGCTGGAGCAGCGCTGAAAACCCCTGAAATCATGTGGGTTGTTGTTGTTTTTTTATGTTGTGTTTTTTTGAGAGAGCATCAAAGGCAATGAAAGATGGAAGCAGTGAATCAGGGAAATCTTAGAGTGACACCTTAAAATCTGCTAGTGCTCCCTTGCCTCACTGTCTCTTGTGCTCTTTCATCTCTTCTCGCATCCCGAACCGTCTGCCTGAGCCGAGCTCGTCAGCAGACTCACGGAAAACTGTGGAAACTGTGTTGAAAGGATGAGAGAGATGGAAGAGGTTCATGTGTAAGTCAATATGATTAGTAGTGAGAGGAGAGGAGAGGATCCCCTAGGATCCCCAAGAGGGAAAATAAACCAGCGCTGCATATTAGTGCTTGAAAACTGGATTCATTCAACCTGCACCGTCCAGTTTGCCACACTGAACCAGAGGCTCCATGGCTTTTCTGTTTTGTTTTCCTTTACTGGCGTTTGGCATTCAAGCTTTTAAGTACGCTACTGCCACCAACTGGCCGTAGTAATAAACTATGAGGAGGCACCACTAAAAAAAAAGAACCTTGGAAACATACATTTTCAAGACCATCACACAAAAGGTCACATCCGACATGTCCTGGTCTGGTAAAATACTGTCGTTACATTTAACTTGCTTAGGATTTCCTGCTTTTTTACACACACTTTTCAAACCTGACTGCGATGCCATTGCCACTGAGAAAATGCTCTGACTGACGAGCCTGGCTCAGTGAGCGGGTCTGGCACCCTGGGGACCTCCAGGTAAAAGGTCATTCATTCATTCAATATTTCTGGTCTTAATCTAATAATTATTATCTAAGACCTAAAATCTAGTTATAATGTGAGACCAAAACCCCTGGTATACATAGCATATATATGGACAGTGTGATCGTGGTTCTGAGCAAAGCACCAGACAGATTGGATGAGGTCATGAAAATATTCTGATCAATAGCCAGGCTGGAAAGGAACCCTGAGAGAGACCATTTTTATCCTGGGGTGGTTGACATTAATGTCATGGCTAGTACAATGTTTTATTTTGTTTTTCTAAGGATGAAAAAAAAAAAGTTACCGCTACTAACTACTACAACTGGATTTAAACAAATATGCCTTTGTGTGATGAGACTGTGACTAAATCAGAGATTTTAATTCGGAGGAATTAGAATTATTAGTGCAAAAAAAAAAAAAAGATGTAGTTGTTCAAATGTATCATCCTCAGAAGAGTATATTGTTGTTTCAATTCAGACGGTTGAAAACAGCCCACAAATATGTAGCATTCAAACTTGAATGACAACACAGACTCAGCGCCTCTCAACGGACGGGAGTCATGAAAATTTTAGGGGCTTCAAAACCGGGTCAAGCTGAAGAAGCCGTGGAGTGAATACAAATTTGGGAGAGAGAGATGCTCGTGCAACGAAATATCTGCACAGTCGGCAGCAGACCAACTTGAGGAGCAGCAGCAGGCAGGAGGGCAGATTTCACAGTGTGTGTGTGTGTGAGAGAGAGAGAGAGAGAGCGAGAGAGAGAGAGAGAGAGAGAGCACACAAGCGAGACAGCAGGGAGGGTGGCAGAGGAAATCTCGCCAACATATGGCTGCTGTGGGACTGGGCCAACCTGGGGTTATCAGGTTTCTCTTCTTTGGTGACCTACAGTGCTAAAATATTCATGATCGCTGTGAACAGCCTCCCACCGTCTGAGGTTATGAGCTCAGACATGTTCTGGGACTATAAAGTTTCATTTAAAAGGGCAGCCACTGAGACGTCTACTTACATCAATAATGACGAACCGGGGTGGCCGAATGCAGTGATTCGGAATGTGATGGCGATCCCACTCTTTTGAGGCAGACTTGCTCTTTCAACTGCTGCTGAAACTGCTTTTGCATCACTTGTGTGTTCCCCTGATGGTTTGTGTTCAGAGTGACTGTCAGACAAATCAAACGCTGCCAGAAAGACTCCAACAACGCTGTGATGAAAACCCCAAGAAAGATGGCTGTGGATCCGCCTCTGTACAGGCTCAGCTAATGAGACAGCAGCCACACACTGAGCCTGTGTGTGTGTGTGTGTGTGTGTGTGTGGTCTCACTGGGGAATATTGATCGCAGGCCTCCATCCTTTCAGTAATGCCACAGAGGAATCACAGCTTCTCCTCAGGCAACATTGAGTGTGTGAGTCTCTGGTGGAATTACTGGGACACACACACACAACTTGTTGACGGAAATTGTGCAGCAGGTGGACTGAGATCAGCTACCTGATGATCTAAAACTCTGAGACGGTTTCCCCGATCGTGCCTGGACATCCACCTAAACTTCCTTCACAGACCAAAGCGACTCTTGAACCGACTTCTTCAGAGTGAAAAAGAGCCAAGAGAAACATAATGAAAGAAGTTACATCCGTTCAGATCCATCCATCCAATAATGAGAATGCAGGATTAAAAGGGCAAAGTAAAGTTAAAAGCAGGGTTGCTACAGAACTGAGAGTAAACCTCCAAGGTGCCACTTGCCAGCACGCTTGAACAAATTAAGAGTTGCAACGATTAACTGATTACTCAAAGAAAATGAATTGCAAACTACCATTAATTGTTTATGTCATTTTTCAAGTGAAAATGTCAAATAATTGCTGGTTCTCTAGACTATAAAGACCAGGATTTTGATGCATTTTTCATGCATAGATAATAACTGGTTAAACTGGACTATTGCATAGAAACGCACGCTTTGGGAAACCTTGTTAAGCATTTTACAATTTTTGTGTGACATTTAGGAAGCCGAACAACTGATCAGTTCATCGGGAAAACGACTTCTTTCCATCTCTCTTGTTTTGTTTCTGAATGAGTGCATCTAAAATAATTATCATCACTTCTAATTGAGAAATTGAATTATTATTATTATTTATCATTCATGCTGCTGCATGATTCATCTAATTACAATGTCAGGCTGTGCAATGACTGCAAAAACAAACAGACAAACATCTAACAACAACTATTATTGTCATGAATAATACCTCACAAATCTAGCCAAAATGGCTTCATTTTGGAAAGATATTTTTGGTCATTTGCTTTTAATCGAATTCCGTCTATCAGGGCTCTCAACGGTACTGCAGCTTACATTTTCACGCTTGTTTAAGTTTGAGAGGAAAAGAAGACATTATAAAATTATCAATAATTTCTGTGCAATTTCCGTGACAGCCGAGCACGAAAAGTCTCCAGAGGGAGCGTTTGTTTACACACGCATGAATCCTGCAGGTATTCTAAGTTGGTGAAGCCGCCAGCAGCAGGAGGGTCCCTACAAGTGCGGGACATGCAAAATAACAGCAGACACAGTGAGTGGCTCCGGGTCCATCCCGGTCTCCTCCAGGTGAACAGCGTCCATGTCTCGAGCAGGAGGCCGGTTACAGGTCGTGTTCGAGGCTGTGAATGAGCTCCTCGTCAGGGAGGAGAGCAGGTTGCCATAACGGGCGACGGAGTGAACATAATCATGGTGTAGACACAGGTCGTCTCTGACCGCCCAGACACGCCCAAACACACAACCTGCTCCTTCAACAAGACACCGAGATATTACATTCGCTAAGCTGAGCGAACAACCGCCGCCAACATCAGCACCTTCAGCCCCGCGGAGCCGCGCTGGCTCGCTCCGCGCTCCGACACAGCCCCGCCAGCAAGCTGCTGCCCAGGCTCCCTTCCCCGGGGGTCCTACCTGAAGCTGGCCGGGGACTTCACCTGGACGTTGCGGCCAGACGGCGAGCCGGCTTTCCTCTTGTCTCTGTCCGCCATACCGCCCCGCTCGCATGCCTTCGTCGGCTGTGTGGTGCAGCCGCCCGGCGGAGACACCTGAGAGGTCCGCCCGGCGATGCTGCGATACCGTGCTGCCTTCCCGGAATGTGGGAAAATGGCAACTCCACTAGGTTGCGCTGACTACATCATAGGCTGCAGGTAGCTTTCCGACAACACCTAAGTATGAGCTCACTTTGTCGCCCAGTAGCTGGAGTTAGATTGCGAATTGCAGGTAACTGACTGCGACGTTTGCCCGTGTTAGTCGCCAGATTAGAGGCTGGTTTAACCTGGATCAGGAGGCCAGGGAGCCTACGGTGGCCCCGAGAGCTCAGCTGGGTTAACTGTGCTGCACCTGCTGCTCAGTTGCTCATATATACTTCGTCACTGTAAATTCACACAGCATGATACCATACACTGAACACTGAGAAATGTACATAGGCATCAAAACCATCCGATGAACACAGACAGAGATAATCGATCAAATTCGATAACAATAAAAGAATTGAGGATAGACAGAGATTCCTGAGGAGAAAGTCCGTCTCCGTTTGAACCAGTGTCTGACTAATGGACAGGTGCTCTACCTGCTGAGCTAAATGCCACGCTCATGTAAGTGAAAGAACTCCATAATTTAACTGAGTTTTTGAATTAGCTGTGCGGAAGTGAGTAGAATGCAGAGGGATTGTGGGTGCTGTAGTTTAAGCGTCTGATACGACGCATGCAACAGCAGATTACAAATTCGTCTCACAAATTCAGGAAGGAAGGAAATGCTGATGATGTATGTGCTTCATCCAAGCATTATTAAAATGCCTACGCATACTTAAAAGACTGATTGTGCCAAAAGTGATGAGCTGATGTTTAAAAATGCTCTATCCCACCATCATGAGGACAGGATTCAAGTTTTTATTCAGTTTTTTCAGATAAAATTCATATTTTTTATTTAATTTTGGTTTACTTTTTTATTTAGTAAGATTCAAAATTTTTACTGTACTGTTTAACACACACACACACACACTCACACACACACACTCACACACACACAAAACATTTTTTAATGCACTCAGTATACTCAGTAAAACAAAACTCTTGCGGTGGACAGTCTGAAGATGCAGTTCAGCAAGTTTGGGGGGGGGGGGTGTTGGAGGATTTTGAATCATTTTTAAAACTTTCAAGAAAACCTGAGTGATGGACCAGAAAATTGCTGCCTGCTCCTGAAAGCACCTGAACATCACATCTCAGCAGAGGCTGCGGGTTATAGCACTTACGGCGGTTTTGTGAATGCACTGTAGCACCACCATCAGGACTATTGGCTGAAAATACCCTGCTGAGGAAGTGTGGCGGAGCACGATGCAATGTTTGGTTTATCATCCTGCATGGAAACATGGATTTCCACATAGGAAGAAAAGGAAGAAGATGTTGATGTGTTTCATGTTCACACTCATGTTTTTAATAGTTTAATTGTTAAAGCAGTGTGTTTTTCAGGCTAAGGACCCTTCAGCTGGTAGAGAGACAGAATACGGACCCCCTGTTGCACGAATTGTATTAAATTGTGTTGCATATTAAACTGCACTTACAGTACAACAACTTGTAGGGAGGCCTGAAGCGCTGCATATAAATACACTTTGTTATTGTGCATTTGAGTTAAGCTATTAAAAATAGTAATTATTGACAAATTCAAATAATTGTGTTTTAATTTTAAACATTCAAACATCATAGATTTATGTTAGTGTATTTTTAGACATTAAAAATCCGAACCCTTAGGGCTCAGTGACCCCCTTTTGAAGACCCTTGCATTAAAGGATTCAAGTGTTTGTTGAATTTTGCTGATCAATGATGCTTCCGCTCATATAGAGAGGGATTAAAGAGTTCTGCCATGAAAAGATGTTTCCAACCGGTGAGGGATCAGATGCCACTACTACCATTGATCATAGCCTTTGAAGAACTTCCTGGTCTGGAAATCTGAGCAGAGAAACTGATAAAAATGAACATACATCAATCATCCTTCACAATGAAACATGGTGGACCACCACAATATCAAAAAACAAACATTTTTTGCAGAAGTACGAGGAGACCATGAAGGCAGCAGCAACGGCAGCAGCAGCTCCTGCAGAGACACTAACAACCAGAGGGAATAGATAAAAAATACAAATGAAAAAAAACATGACTGCACTAATTTGAAGTGTGTGTGACCCAGAAGGCTACTTTTAATGAACTCTGTAGCTGTAGTGTGCACAGTAGAGGTGGGATTTCGTGTGTGTGTGTGCGTGTGTGTGTGTGTGTGTGTGTGTGTATTTGGGGCAGGGGGTTGGAGTCCACCAAAACAGATGCATCATAGATCCATCCATTGTCTTCCACTTATTTTTGTTAAGGGGGGTGGAGCCTATCCCAGTGGCTACGGGCGAGAGGCGGGGTTCACCCTGGACAGGTCGCCAGTCCGTCACAGGACCAACACATAGAGACAGACAACCATTCACAATCACAGTCACACCCACGGTCAATTTAGAGTATCAATCAGCCTCGTCCTCTCTTGATGTCTTTGGACTGTGGGAGGAAGCTGGAGTACCAGAGAGAACCCACACAGGAACAGGGAGAACATGGAGACTCACACAGAAAGGTCCTGTGATGGAGCCGGGACTGGAACCAGGAACCTTCTTGCTGTGAGGCGACAGTGCTGACCACTGCACCACCGTGCTGCCATGCATCACAGATATTTTTTCATATCTCTGATCTCATGCAACACTTCTAAGGTCCCAGGAAACCAGCAGAGAGCGATGTTGTGCAAACAAATCTCCCTCATTGAGCCACGAAAGGCAGGAAAACCATCAGGAGTGAAACAGTGACCAACTTCAATCAGATCAGCCCTTTTTTTCCACTCCATTCCTGTCCTGTCCTGTCCTCCATCACCAGCTTTGCCCTCCATCGGTCCTGTCAATGCTCACATTGTTCTTTAATAATCGAAAATAATCTTAATAGCATCTGCCTTCGAGTGAGAGTCTCTGATCAAATGTTTTTTGTTGTTGTCATCAGATCTGCTTCTATGCTGTGTGACTCATCTTTGTTCAACCATTTATTTATGTAGTCATGCCATTAGCATTATCACAGTGGGAGAATGACATGGGAGTGCTTTAGTGTCTCAGACCAGGACTGACTGCTGCAACTCACCAATGCACATCATGATGTGATTGTTGTACCACTTCTGACCTTTAGGTGGTGCCATGTATCTTCCTGAATAAGTATTTGGGATGTACCCTTGTCTGCAGCCTGGGGGGTGGGGGCCTACATGTTCTAGTTTTGGCCTGAATCCTTAACGTCACTGTAACAAACCAGCCAATCACAAGGGCTCTGACATCCCCCGGCCCACCCAATCAAAGGACATTTAACTCATAGGAAGGCTTAAACCTTGAACATTACCCTAGCATCTAGCCCTAAGACTAGGGCACAAGATAGTGTGTGTGTGTGTGTGTGTGTGTGTGTGTGTGTGTGTGTGTGTGTGTGTGTGTGTGTGTGTGTGTGTGTGTGTGTGTGTGTTTGGGGCAGGGGGGTGGAGTCTGCCAAAACAGATGCATCACAGATGTATTTTCATATCTCATGATCTCATGTGTGTGTTCGTGATGGGGGGGGGGGGGTCACTTTCTATTTTATTAAATTTAAATTCTATTAAAACTAATATCCTTCTGGGTCATGACCCAGAAGGATAAAGAGCTACTGGTTTAGTCTATCAGACCTGGGCAGAGGCCTGGTGGGGGATTTAAGAATGTCCCAAGATGGTGAATTTAAAAAAGAAGGTGGGGTGGAGACGTCTAAATACTTTTGACGTATTGAGACCTCAACTTCCTCCACAGTTTTCAGTGGCTCAGTGGATTAGGTTGACCTTTGACACAAATACAGTACAGTGACAGTCTTGATGTGGTACAAGCAGAGCTCTGTTCCCCGCGAGCCGCGTTATCATGCCGATTTATGCCTCTCATTTATGCCCCTTGATAAGCGAGAAAAATCGAAGCACTGAAGAATCGGTGGTGGCTGTACAGGATGTTTTAGCAGACACGAGAGTGTGGCAGGTCATCAAGGTGCTGAGGAGGTGGGAGGTGTGCCGGTCTGGCCTCTGGTGATGTTCTCCTATAATGACACTAAAGCTGATCTTCAGGAGGCCAGAAGCGCACATTCTGACTCACATCATGAAGGTAACTCATTTTCAAATTTATAAATGTCTAACAAAAAGTATGAAAGAAATAATTTGTTAGTCTACCAGTAAAAACTATTCTTAAGAGATATTAAACACTTGATTTTCCTAAAGTAAGTGGGAAAGTT
Organism: Aulostomus chinensis; assembly: GCF_037954235.1. Taxonomy (NCBI): domain Eukaryota; kingdom Metazoa; phylum Chordata; class Actinopteri; order Syngnathiformes; family Aulostomidae; genus Aulostomus; species Aulostomus chinensis. The sequence goes on along the minus strand of NC_141321.1, from coordinate 11,971,877 downwards.
ACCACAGGAAACCACCAGTACACCGGTTCAATAATTAATCAGTCCACAAGAGGCTGCTGTTGCCTTAGAAATAATTCAGAGAAAATTTTAATTACAGTATATGCTCACATGTGAATTGAGTAACATATCAAACATGAAGGTGTAGCAAGATTAATATCACATTTAAACTATTAAAGACTAGCAGTTAAGTCATCTACAATTCACCATAATTCACTGCTTATATATGGGTCACGCAAACATGCTGAAAAATGCAAAATTTGATTAAAAATATGTAAGAACACTGGGTTTTTGTCAGTATAGACAGAAAGCTGCACATTAGTAAGTTGTTGCTTCCAAAGTGAGACACACTTGACAAACATGAAAGCACTTGAAGTATGAAAAGTCCATATTTTACTGTAAAGATCCAACTCTGCATTTACTGAACATACATCATTAATATTTCAGAGCAATATGAGGCAAACATAAGTGAAGCTGCCTCGATGTTTAGATGTAATTTCTGCATATGTAACTGCAAATACTGAAGTTCTACGTGCCACCGTCACAGTGACCGTTGACCTCCCAGATCGAACTCCTGTGGAAAATTTGTAGAAATTTCCTCCAAGTGCTCCTGATATAACAATTTAGCCGGAATGAGACCGGTATCATGTACATTAGGGCCAACAGAGGCCTTGACCTTTGACCTGCAGCCTCAAAAATCATTTCAGTTCATCCATGAGTCCAAGTGGACATTTGTCCCAAATTTGAAGAGATTCCTTTAAAGCAGGCTTTCTAAGAGTGTGGTCCACTGGTGGTCCGCGAGCGACCCCCAGTGGTCCACGAGATGAAAAGACATCACGTTTTAAAATGTAAAATGTCAATCTTTGTTGTGAACAATGTGTCGTGTTATTGAATAAAGCACGTGAGTCCCACTGTACTTCGTAACGTGGAATGATATTTATTGTCGCTTGGCCCCGTCTGTCGGGTGCGCAAGTTGTCCACCTAGCCTGCTAACCGTCCTGTCAGTTACCGGCTCGCGCGCTGTCAGTTAAGGGCTCGCGCACAAGTGACGTCATAAATTCTAGAAAGATTTAGAAACCAGAACAAACAATCACATCAGACAATGGATCAGTGGCTTAGGACTGGGTCGTGGAAAAGAAAAGCAGAGGAAAATTCTGACTCGACAGGAGACGTTGTTGAACCCCAGGATGTTTATCCAGCGCCCGCGTCGTCATCGAAGCAGAACCCGCTGCCAACTCGTGAACGAGAAAAAAACCACCGCCAAGTTGAAACGGAGCTACCATAGCGACTACATACAGTTTGGGTTTTTTTGGACTGGCGACGAGGAGGACCCTAAACCACACTGTGTGTTGTGCTATGAAACGTTGGCTGACGAGTGTATGAAACCTGCAAAGTTGAAACGGCACATGGAAACTAAACATAGTTGGCATGTTGTTTTTGGGCTATTTTGAGGTAGGTGGTCCTTGAGTGTTGTTTTATGGGTTAAGTGGTCCTTGGTCTGAAAAAGTTTGAGAAACACTGCTTTAAAGGCATTCTTGAGATATTGTATTGCATTCACAAGAACAGGATGGACAACCCAAAGACACTGTGCCTCCAGCCCACCAAACTAAAACACATCCGCGCTGCCGCACCTCTGCATATGGCTATTAGCAGTACTTTAAGCAGCTTTGAAGGGAGAAATGTGTACAAAATTAATGCAACATTCAAACCAAGTTTTAATTTCAAATAATCCCCAAAACAAAACTAGTAGAGCCTCAGGAGGAGTGGGTTGTCCTCTGTGGAGCCTGTCCTGCTGCATCTACAGCTGCCCGCCTGCTCACTTCCTGAGTTCTTCTGTCCTACTTGTGTTCATATCTAGATGGAGCAAAGACACGTGGGGTTATTTGCCCCTGCTCCACTTCTATTTTCCAATGAAAAGAATGAACGCTCGAGGGCTTGTCCCCCCCGCACATTAATGAATATGTCTGTACATATGCCAGAATTAGCGTAAGGCTTGTGGTCATCGGTAGTCCCAGGCCAGGTGTTAAGTATGAGCACTTCCTGTTCAGCCTGGAGGTCAGGAGCTGGTCTGAGTCGACCCAGACCCTGAACCTTCCACTCACTGCTGATTTAAACAAAACAACTGTTGATGGTCCCCAGCATGCAGGCTCCCCATGGTCGGCCAACCAACCCAAACCTTCCAAGGTAAGAGGAGACTCCAGCTGATGGTTGGAGAGCCTTTAGTTAGCTGACAAATCCGCAGTCTGATTCATTTACATTTGGCAGCTTGGTCAGGATATTTCACATCTCTCTCAGGAATCTTTGGCAGCCGTGAGTCTCCTGTCACACATGTACCTCTGGACCCACCCGCTGGGGTTGACATCAAGACGCAGGAAGCCCTGCAACCACTCGCTTTTCTGTGCCCCCTCCACAAACTCATCCAGGGTGATCTGACCTGTCGTGCGATACAGACAACAAATGCTGGACCTGGTAGCGTTATTGATGACCAAATATTGATTGTCAACTTACCATCACCGTTCAAATCGACCTCTTTAAAGATGCGATCGCACACCTGCTCACCGGTGAGAGTCACTGTGCCAGTTTCATCAGTAACACAACCTCCCTTTATTTTGTAGATGATCTGGAAGATAAATCCAGCAATTAGACTGATCCCATTCAATTATTGTGACTTTAATGTGACAGAGGCAGAGTTTTTTTGAAAGGCTTGTGTTGTTTTTCAGGTGGGAGGAGGTGGGGGTCATCAGGGAGATTAGACCTCCTCCTCCCTGGTAGTGCAGTTTTGTGTGTCTTTTTTAATCATTATTTCATTTATCTCAGAGCCCCCCAGTGTGTTGCTCAGTGTGTTGGATTTTGTTTTCTTTGTTAAGCAAAATGACTCAGTCAAACAAAATTCCTTTCTCTTGGTTGATCATTCTATGTTTCTCTTCATTTCAACTGCGCTTGCTGAAGGTTTTCAGAACCACATCATTACAAGCTTCAAAAGCAAGAGAGCTCAGCACTAAAAAAGCTAATTATTGAATTAACACAGTCATTATCATGACGACATGTCTTGCCAACATTTTATTGAGCTCCCATTAAACACACAAACATTTAGATTAAACATTTTTAAAATGTTGGTAAAGGTACACCTGTAAATTGTATCATTTACCACGAGAACACAGTTAGGAGTTTTGTATTTTTTGAGTGGGAAGAATTAAAGTGGGAGGGCAAATTAGAGCTCAAACTACTGGGACACCAAAGCTTAGGTGAATTAATCGCTAAATGAAACTGTGAAAGAATGAGTTGAAGCTTCTTGGATTCAAATATCTTTGTAATGATGGGTTTCATCTCCACTCATCATTCTGCCTCACAGGCCAGTAGCAGGTTTGAATCACCTGGGATGAGACGGAAATCACCGGATGAAGAAATGGAAGCTGTGACTTAAGTGTGACAGCTGCACGTAACAGTGCGTATCAAACTCATGGAAAACAATTCAGTCATTTTATATATAAATATAAATATTTTTTTTCTTTTTCTGACAAATCAAAATCTCTGACTGGATCTAAAAAGACTGAAGTAAATGAAAATATCCTCATTTTGCAGCCAAAATTTACAGTAAGTGAAGGTTTCTAAGTAAACAATGGCGTACTGCTGGTTTGTAATGATTTGTTGTGTGTAGATTGAGACAGTTTCTGCTGTGGCAACACCAGCCCACAATCCCAGTGGAAGAGGTTTGGTTTGAGAATGAACCTGTGGGCCAGGTTTTATTCATTTTTCATTAATGGGCAGGTAGTTTATCCAGGAGGGGAAGGAGAATAACACATTTACTAATACTAGTTTAATTCTAGTCTCCAAACAAAGCTGTCATTCGTACCCTAACAATCTTCCTCAGTTCTTGTCTGTCAAGACGGCCGTTGTCGTCTCCATCAAAGACCTTGAACGACCACCTCAATTTATCTTCAAGTTTTCCACGAAGAACAAGATGCAGTGCAGCCACATACTCGATAAAATCCATGGTATTGTCCTGAAATCAGACACACGTGATGGTTTAGACCCCAAAATGCCAAACCTACCTATAATTAGAAAGAAAATTCTTCAAAAAAAAAATCTCTGAATACTGCTATCAGTCACTTGTAACATTAACCTGAGACTGCAACACGTAACAGCAACTTGTGAACTCACGTGATTCATGTCGAATGCTCGGAAGATGTTGTCCATATACTGTGATTCAGGCGTGCCGCTCTGTACTCCAAACATCCTCTTGAACTCGTGAAGGTACAAAGATCCACTCGGGCACTCCATAATGAAAGACTTGTAGAGGTCCTGAATGTTATCCAACTGCAGTTCTTCATCCTCAGATAAACCTTGACTTGGACTTTGGCTTTGACCCATGCTGTGTCTAACTTCTACTTACCCAGTGATACAAACAGCTACGACACCTTGATACTGAGAAATGTACATTTATGAAGATGTTTCAGTCGCCCCGCGTTGAATGGCCCCACTTTATCGCTGCCGTAGAAGGTCTCTGCCGCAGCTCAGAGGTTGTGAACTTAGTGGAGAGTAATAACTGATTCATGTGATCCCTGACCCCAACCACAAAACCTATTTTTAGACATTAGCAGGCTGAGTTTAAACCTGTAATCCCCATATCCACATGCTTTATCCCATCTTGAACTTTTGGTGACCAAAGGTTAGTAGTGTGTTTGAAAATATTACCTACTGGAAAAATAAAATGTACATGAGTGGCTTGAAGGATATATTTTACATTTACAGTACATAGATCAAAAGTGAGACCAGCAAATGACTCCATGTTGTACACTGGGGGCTACAGCTTTGTAATCTCCTTTTTTGCTGAATGTAGTAGCTGTGCTACCATCTAGATGGTTTGGGGAAATGTAGACTATCATGTATAATGATTATCTAGTTGTGACTGAGTTCTAGTACTAAAACCACTCACTTCAATTTTCGAATTATACTGCAAAAATCTGTATTTTCAAGCTAATGTCTCACAAAGCTATTAGCAATCTAACTTATAGCTAATGCAGCTGAGCTAACATTATGGGTTGCTTTCCATCGTTTTACCATCTGCTAAGATATTCCTGAGCCCCCTAAGTCGTCCTACTCCCCTCTGCAAAGGGGCTTTCTTAAGCGTTAAGATGCGTCATGAATAACTTATCTTTACCAGGATCTAATCTTAACTGGAAGGGTAAATTCTCAGAATTCATGAAAAGGCGCTCAGGGCGATGTCAGAAAAGAGATGTGCGATGTTTGGAACCGTGCTTTAAGACCTTGGTGTTTAAACCTTATCATGATCATGTACGACAGTGTTACACAATACAACACACCTCTGTTAGTTCAATATATAAATGCTATTATGGCAGAGTAACAGTGAATTAAATATATAGGGGAATACAAAAAAGTTGTAATTGGAGCTAACAAACAATAAATAATGCACGTTTAAAATGATTAATGACAAATGATGGATGGCTGTATGTTTATTTACTTTTTTTATTTTTATTTTACAGGGACACCACATCATGACAAGGGTTAATCAACAGGTAATTTGGATCTGCTGTCCGTGTACAATTAGATAAACAAAGGAACATCATAATTCATAAAAGTCAGTATGAGATACAACAGAGAGAGTAGAATACATAAAATAAAAACATTAGGTACAAGGCAATCAGTGGTAGAGACGTGTTTGAGCAGGCTTCAGTCAACGCTTGAGTTTTTTGTTGTTTTGATGAATTAAAAATCTTCAATGAGTTTCTGTGATTTGTGGGTAGGGAAATCCACTTCCCCACTACTTAAATCAAGCTCGTCGCTTGAGGAGGCTGCAATCACAGCTGGAAAAGGCCATGAATCCTCTCAAAGAAGGTTATGAATAATTTTAAAAATTAGGTGTGCGTCAGAATTAAAGAAATTATCAAATATATTTTTCAAGATGTAACAGTGAAAGTGGTTACTTGGCTTTTTATCTCATACTTTTAAACTGTGGAGTGTTTAAAGTGTGTGTGAGTCTCCATGTTCTCCCTGTTCCTGTGTGGGTTCTCTCTGGTACTCCAGCTTCCTCCCACAGTCCAAAGACATCAAGAGGGGACGAGGCTGATTGATACTCTAAATTGACCGTAGGTGTGACTGTGAGTGTGAATGGTTGTCTGTCTCTATGTGTTGGTCCTGTGATGGACTGGTGACCTGTCCAGGGTGAACCCTGCCTCTCGTCTGAAGGCTGCTGGGATAGGCTCCCGAGACTTAGAGTGCTATGATATTGAACTTTGCTGCATGCAAAATATGGCCACTTATGATTAAACTGTGTCTTTTACAGTATCTGAACACAAATGATGACATGTCCAAAATGAGAGTTGCATGTCAGCGTTTTGATAGACTCTAAAGTGTGGATCATTGTGTGGGAAAGGCCTAAAATCTGTGCTTCTTCTCTTCAGAAGTGTGCACTCTTTCTCCTCTGCTCCAGCACCCATCCAGCAGGATTAATGTCCAGCTTCAGCATGCTGAGCACCCAGGGGTCCTGCTGGGCTCCTTGAATGAACTCTTGCATATTAATGTGACCTACAGTACAAGCAAGTCAAAGCAGTGTTAATATTTTCTCTTTCCTCATGTACACGTGTTGGAAATGTGACATCAGACACGTAGAATTCTTACCATCTCCGTCACTATCAACAGCCAGCAGGATTCGATCCACGACCTCATTGACTGTAAGCTGTGAATCACCCATGTCCCCCTTTGTACCTTTCTTAATGCAATGGATGCTCTAGATAGAAAACAACAACAACAAAAACACATGTGCAGCACTTCTGGTTAATCATAACACAATAAATGGTGTAATACATTCCACCTTCTCTTTATTTCACAGTATCACAGTAAAGCATGTAATAATCCCACTGATCCACTGGAGGATACGTGCTGAAGGTGCAGTGCCAGTGTGTGTGTGTGTGTGTGTGTGTGTGTGTGTGAGAGTGTGTGTGGGGTGGGGTGGGGGGTCCATAAAAGGTCTGGACAAGAAATAAACATTTGCTCCCGCCTTCGCTGTTGTTGTCTATTGATTGTTTGTTGTTGGTTAGGTTAGCTTTAGATTTAGATTAGATGATTATTTTTTTCAATTAAAGAGCAAATATAACACAAAGAAAAGAGGAGAAAAACTGTTAAATATTGTATGTTGTATTTTATAACTATAAATAATACACAGTAGTCTGTAATCCATCACCAAGAAGGCACTTAACATGAACTTACATGGATAATGGACTTCAGTTCACTCCTGTCCACGTAGCCGTTGCCGTCTTTGTCGTACACCTTGAATGACCAGCGCAGTTTATGCTCCAGATCTCCCCGAAAAACAAGGTTCAGCGCTGCCACAAACTCCAGGAAATCAATCGTGTTGTCCTGAAAACAGGTTTGATGAAAGCAATCAGGCAAATGTTTTGTTGTTGTTGTTGTTTTATTTTATTTTTTAACATACAACAATTGCAAGGCCTTTAAACGTTAACACTCACCCCGTTTCGGTCAAAAGCCCGAAACATATTCTCTGCATAATCAGATACTTCGCCTGTAGGGTCTACTCCAAAGAAACGCTTGAACTCGTGCAGGAAAAGTAGTCCACTTGGGCACTCCATGACAAACTTTTTATACATGTCCTGAAGTGCTTTGACATCAATCTCCTCCGTGTTCTCTGTCTGCTGTGTCTGTCCCATGGCTGGTTTGTAAGTTAGCGTTTCATAGTCCTACGGTGCTCTGCATCAGCTCCGCGATAGGGTGGCCAAACCTGCATTGGGCATCTTGTAAGGTTGTGGAATCTCAAATCTACAGTTTACGTATGAGCCAGGTGATTAGTGATGCCTTGGGATTACTGCCGGATTACGTTGGAGGGGTTTCCTCTTGGCTTTCAGTGGAGGTTTAGGGCAAACTCCTGTGTGGGAGTGGCAGACACAATTAGGACATGGTATATGTATATATATATATAGGCAGGCTATATTGGAGACAGGCATGCCCAGGACTGAGTATGACTTGAATGTGATGTAATTCTGCATGAATGTTACTGTGGTTATGAAAAAGCACATTTTACCTTGAAGTTGCAAGAGAACTAGCAGATGTACAGCGACAGCATTCAACTGTGGTCGAGATTCTGCTGTTGTCCTTGTCAGTTTATTCAAACGTAACTTAAAACATAGCAAAGGGCAGCATGGCTCAGAGGTAGAGTGGCCTTCTCACAACTGAAGGGTCACTGGTTCGATCCTCACCTCCCCCAGTGACCGTGTCCAAGTGTCCTTGAGCAAAATACTGAACTCCTGATGGCTCTGTGACGGACTGGTGAACTCCACATTTTGCCCAATGCCAGCCAGGATAGGCTCCAGCCCCCCCACTACCTGTAGAAGATGGATGGATGAATGCTCTGTAGAGCTGCTTGCTGGGTGGTGATAACCCACTGCATGCAACCACTTCCACATTACAGATAATCATCTAAGGCAGGGGTAGGGAACCATGTGCCATGGAGGGCCGTGTGTATGCAGGTTTTCCTTCCAACCAAACACTTTAACAGTTGATTCCACCGATCAACACTCTTCTATGGCTGAAGGTGTGCCAATCAGTGGAATCAGCTGTTAAAGTGTTTGGTTGGAAGGAAAACCTGCATACACACGGCCCTCCATGGCACATGGTTGCCCACCCCTGATCTAAGGAGTGTTGGAAAAAGGAGTTTTTTCTGACGAGCGAAAGAAAATTCACTATGATGACATTTTCTGGGAGTCCTCCTTACAGGTAAGCTTAAATAATGGTAGAGTGGGCAAGCGGACTGGTAAGAGGATTATACAGTAGCTTTCTTAAGCAGAGGGGAAAATTGGAAAAGTTAACAGAGGGACAAACTCTTGCCAAAGTTGTCTGGTGGGGCAAAAACAAAAAGCCCATTACACTTAATACAAGGTAGAATTCCACGAGCAGTCGCACCTCTGCTTGATAAACTGGTTTGTGGATTATGATGGCTGTTTAAGATCTGACAGTCTTCATTCGTGTTTACTGGACTAGTTGATCATTCAATCAATGACAAGCTTAAAGTGCTTGAAAGCACAGGATGTTAAGAAAATGGAAAAAACAACAATGTTAATTTGTCTGGTATCAAATATGAATATATAATCATGTATTTTCTACCATTCGAACAGCTTTGACAGTCAAAATAAAGATGCAAAAGATGAACTTCGGTTTCACTCTGGAGCAAAAAAAAAGAAGAAGACACGATTCCTTCTTTTCTGTGATTGCACCGACCACATGACTAACATGGGTGTATTATCGCACTAAAGCAGTCTCAGCATTGTTTTTCTGTTCAGATAAAAGGAGGCTAAGAGCTTAAGACGCTCTAAGTCATGCAAGTTTGGAATTGGTGTATCAATCTCTTTTAATCAGATTGCACTCCCGATGCGGACAGGCCAGGGAGACAAATCCTGTCGGAGGCATGGAGGGAGGCGTTCACCCAGGAGACAAAACTAACGCCAGTGTCCTATAAATGTTCTAGCACAGGAGTTCTTAGATTGTTACCGCACAGTTTTACTAAATTTTCTTTTCTTAAGGTCACAACCACAAATGTCCTTACTTTATGACGCGTGCATTCAGCCCAGCACAGACTGTGCAGAGTTTATGAGAAGACAAGACTGGAAAACTGGAAATGAAGAGATCTGTCAGAATAGGGAGATAAACTAGTATTTTATATTTACAGTAGGATTTTCAGGAATAACAGCCTCCAGCTGCTCAGTATGAAACACTATCGCTCAGTTTTACAGCTCTCTGGTGTGTCTGTTCCCCCGCAAATGTGCCCATTTTCTGTGACTTCATGTTCACGAAAGGTTAAATACAACCGCTGTTGATTTCTCGCTGAATTAAACGATTTAAATGTTTGTTTATGATGCGATTCCTTTGCTGCTGATGTCTGACTGGTTAGTCAACAGTGTGTTAATAGTGTGATCCACACTGAAATCCCCGAGAGGTACTTAGACTAATCACAAGACAGGAAGTCGCCATTGCAGATGGATGCTTGGAACAGCATGTCGTGAAAAGCGCTGTGACTGCCTCATGGTGTATTCCTGAGCACTACATTTACAAGAGGAATCCTGGTTTTTGATTGCTCTGTTATTCATTGACAGCATGCCAGGCAGTCAGCCTGCTGCATAGACACAACAGCTCTGACTGCGCTACAGTTGTACTAGTCCGCGCATCAAAACCTTGCTTATGTAAAGAACTCATTTCCTCCCTCAGGATGATTGACAGGTTCCATTCAAGGGTGCTATTCCTGCTGAGAGACCAGAACCGACTAAGTTTCAGATTTCTGTCAGGAGGAGAGTGAGAGTGTGAGGCTGAGGGTCGCATCCTCGTCACATACACGATGGCCTGGTTCCCCTGCGGCAGAGTTCTCTCTCTTTCTTTGTCTACTTAGGACACTGTCTTGCACTCAGGTGGTGATGAGAGGTGAGAATATTCGCTCGCTGCGTCTGCGTTTTCAGCAGTTTCCTTCTTTGAACCAAAAGACAAAAGGCATCAAAATGAGCTGGAAGCTAGTGAAGCCGTTGAGGAGGTCACGGGGATTCACGGTGAGGGTACAGTACTCTGAGGACATGGGCTGTATTTCCGCTTACTGTCTGCTTACAGGGGGGATCAGGACCATGGAAGGATGGGGAGGTATGGTGGAGGTCTCAAGATGGAGGTCTGTACTCATTGCCAAGGCCTGGTGGTGTGACTTGAACTGTGTCTGTGCTCAAAGTGAGGACCAGGATTGCAGCAGCGTTTGGTTGAACTCTCTTCTTCATCAGATTTCCCTTCTGTCCGATGATCCGATCAGCCGACCTCCATTACAGGTTCCAACTCCTCTTGTCCTACTCACTGACGGGTGGTCTCACTCGTCTCTGGGCATGGACAACAGAAGTAGCTTGACCTGGTGCAGCTGGTTTGACCTCACATCATCACCTTCACTGTCTACTACATCAGGTTTGCTTATTACCCCAAAAGGGTTTTCTATGCACACTGATACCCCACTGGCATCATATTCTACCCCTCTGTCATATTCACTCGCTCATCATCTTTCTGTGGCAGTGACTTTGATGGAGAAAGGACAGGAGTGGCGGTCACAGTGCTTTTTGACAGAACTTCCCATTCAAAAGCATTCATTGTGCTAAGCTATCTAGCAGTGTCTGTGGGGACGATGGCAAAGAAACACATAATTCAAGAAGTTTGCGCGTTCCTTTGCCAGATGTAGATGAAATCAGCGACATAATAGAGTGTTATAACCCCTATCAACGTACGTATACTCCTGCTCAATATGTGTTGAACATTTGTTTTGTTGCTATTCAGTCCTAATTTAGAACAGTCACCTCTCACAGTTGCTTCTCCTCCCACTCTCAGTCTGGCAGAAGATTTGCACTGAAATGTGTTCCTTTGGCAACCATTTATCCTGATGAAACTTGAAGTACTTATGCCAAAACAAGGCTGCGAGCTAGCAGGTCTTTATTGTCAGCTTCATGGCTCATCCAGGCGCGTTGGTCTGTCACTGACCCTGCGGCTCAAAGGAATTAAAACTAGGGACACCAAATACTTCTTGTCCTATTAAATTTTAAACCTGACCAACCCTTCACGCCGACCCCAGGATGATGTACTTCACCTAAAATATAAAGCATTTATTTTCCCTTTAGCTGAGTTTTACGGGCTAAAGTGAAAATGGTTCTCTTAAACTAATTAACTGAAACTTTGGCATGAGACTGGAGGTCAGGAATCACTTCAGGTCTGCTAATGAGTTTGGCAAGTGAACCTGTATGAATAAACTGAGGTCAGGTCATTAATCCCAATCTCATTTGAAGAGTTATTTATGGCTTCCCACCATTCTGATGGCGCTGATTAATCCTGTGCTAACACAGAAAAGATAATTAGTCCAAAATTTGGACAACAATGGTATTTTGACTTTTTAGATTTAAATTAATTTATTGATATTCTTTAAAATGTAACAGCTACATTTACTTGAACAAATTAAAACCCTTCCTCTCCAAAAATATGGTAGAAATCAGGATGAACCACATGCGGACTTAAATAGGATCCAGGTCGATCACAGGTTGGACCTTGAAATAGCAGGTTGATTGTGTTTCTCTAAGGGGATTAATTTGCAAGGGATTATGTTTTCTTTCTTTTTTTTTTTAATTTTCTGTATTGATGTTGAATTTTTTTTTTAAAAAGTCTGAAAAAAAAACCACATAGAAAGAAAAAAAACGATTGCAATGCAACTTTAATGTAACATAGCACACCGATGCATGGATACTGTAGTTCCACAGTGTTCTGACTGAATAAAACCCAGAGTTTAGGAATTGCAGGATACCAATTCAAAACTGAAGGTAGCACAATGATCAAAATCATACAGATGATTACAAACAAATAAGAAAAATACAGCATTAATGGAAGTGAACCGGTTTTTGGTCTTAAATAAATGTAATTCTTATCTTAAAAAAAGAAGAAGATTTGATATGCAAAAGAAAAGAGAGGTTGAAATCTTCAGGTGAGGAAGATGGGGTCATTGTCAATTATGATTAACCAGGAGGAGTCAAACAAGCCTAATGAGATTAGAGGAGGGATATTCCTCACCGGGGCCTGACCTCCGGGCTGCTCCCACAGCAACTCTATGCTCTGTCCACTGGGGGGCACTAGAAAGTCACTAAATATTCTTGCATTTAAATAGTTCGGCAGTAGACAACACAGCAGCGCTGAGTTGAACTGGCTTTCTTCCTTTTGGAGGACGCGTACGAAGCATGCAAAACAAATCATGATGACACAGAGCAACAACAATAAATCTATGAATAAATAAACAATTTTGAAATGTGATTCAGACAAGCCAAACTTCATGGATGTTGATCAATTATACTAAAAACATGTATTTTGAAGTTACTTTCAATATGTAATACTCCACGACTATATATAATTATTTTTAAAAGTATGCATAAGATTTATTACAAAAAATCTTTAAAAAAATACAAAACCAAAAAGACAAACCCCTATCAAATACGTCACAAAAAGAATGCTTTCAGAAGTTTTCACTGAAAATCAAAAAGTCACGTCATTCAGACTCAGAACAGCCATTTGTTCTGATATCAAGGCGCTGGTGAACGTCTCTGTACCCCTGGATATGAACGTCCACTAGGTGGCGATAAAAGCTCACAGCAAAGCTCTGTAGCCTCCATGGCTTGTTTATAATTGCTTGTGGCTTGCACGGTGTTACCTCCTCCATCTGTTACCTTCTGTCAGTGGATGGAGGCTCTATTTTTTTTTCCTTCCACAGTCTGTGGATGTCAACCAAGCTATAATTTTTAAAACAAGTAAGCCCTCAATATGTTGTGTGGAGCGATCTCATCATTTCCTATGAAATCTGAGCTCGCCTCAAAAAAATAGAAGCCAACTACAGCACACACTTGGAACACTGTATTCCCACCAATTATACAATTTCCTCTGGCGTTTGAGTGACTTGATTGTCAGAGGAGTTTATGACTAAAACCAGAAGCAGAGATAATCCTTCCTCATTGAATTGATGAGGTCATTGAATATGACCTCACCCATTATCTGGAGGGATGCTGCTCTGTAACTATGTGTCATCCGGCCACCTCAGCTTCACCTCCAGCATCTGACTGATATCTTCGTTTGTGGAGGAAAGGTCTTACCAAGACTATTTGTTTTCTTTTACTTCAAGGAGAATTGAGGGGAAGGTTGAAAAATGGCCATTGCTGTTTTGGGGGGTTTTCATTTGTCGATTTTAAGAGGCAGTTTATATAAAGCTTATATCCTGTATACAGCGTGAGAGCCGACAAGGACAGAATGGAAGCATTATTTTCAGTCCTTCTCGCACCAAATATATCCTGAATACATTGATTTCTGACAGCCTCTCATTCCTTCACCCACATTCAACAACACAACATGCTTGCGTGTGTTAAGGTTTGTCAGCATAGAGAAGAGAGAACATTCAGAGTGTGTGTGTGTGTGTGTGTGTGTGTGTGTGTGGTTGGGTGATCAACACAGAAACCAAGCAATACCAACACAACCAGTAAACATAGAACTACATTAAAATAGTCAGTCAGTGAAGGGCAGAAGGGTGAAGGAAATGGTGGAGGACTTTTCTGACCCGTGTCTCTCTTTGAAGCGGAGGTCAAAATGGTGCTTCACATGACGTTGTCATCAACATTGATAGATAATTTTCCCAATGATTGATCAAGGAAATTTCGTTAAATGCTCTTCTTGGCATTCGTGTCATCATGGAGGGTGAAACAAGGCATTTATGGACAAAGAGGCGAACATGAAGGTGTCACAGCTAAAGGAGTCGTTTTTTTCTTTTCCAGTATTTCATCTTCAGCCTGCTTTTTGAAAAGCATGGCGCATGTTGCTGTGATGAGGGCAGCAACACTTCGGTAAATAAATCAATTTTACCTCTGGTACTGGAACAATGACAATGACCTGATTGTACCGTAATCATAGCGTGCATGTTGAGTGGTTACACCCCCAAAAAAAAAAAACAACAAAAAACTGACTAACGTCAGACCCAGCGGACCTGCCAAAGGGTCTCTAAACCTGGGCTTGCAAGTTCCTCATAAAGTGGAATGAGAGGGACAATTATCCAGCAATGTACTGGAGAAACCAGTTGCAGACACGTGCATTCCTGGGTAATTATTGCCGGTGGACAAGTAGCTCTGCTGAATACCTCATTGTTGCAGTGACAAAAGGTAAACAACCACTTGTCACTGTGGGAATTATGAAGGCTTGTCTGTGAGTATCACTTCACTCTTCACTGAGTTGCGCTTTGGTGTCTTTGGACATAACTGCGACTGTCGCATGTAATTTTTTTTCAACATTCCCTTCAAAAACATGCCTGCTCGAACGATTCAATAACAAGCCTGAAGTCCAAGTTTGAACGCCATCAGTTTCTGCCATCAGTCGCTGGTTTGCTGATGAGTACGTTTCTCCTCCAGTAGTAAATAAAAGTGTCTGTAAGTGCAGTATTGTTCCTGCTGGTTCACTGCGGGATACAGATGACGTACACACCATTATACCTGTTAAGCAGAGAGTGATAATCTGGAGTGAGGCACACAGCTCTGCCCAGACAGGTGAACAGAAATCATGGTTATTATAGTTGTTGTTGATGATGATGATGATGATGAGAGAGTAAAACAAAACATGTTGTTCAAGCTGGCTGAAAACACAACACATGACCTTATTCATGGGTCAGAAATTTAGGACAAAAAGCACGATAAAACACCCTTTAATTATAAATATTGGTGTATTCTTATGGGATCGATGTAAATCGTCACTCATCAATCCAGTGAAGAAAAAAAAAGATCGAGGTTGTTCCAGTGTTTCCTGGAACTTGCTTCTCTCCTTGGAACACTCTGTGGTCAGCACTAAGTTTGATGACAGAATAATAGCACGGAGGGTAGGAGGATATATTGATTTTTAATTTCTCTCAGCAAAGTACTCTGTCAACATATGGTCCTACTGCTTCCTTGTTCTTTTCTTAGTGACACACACCCACGCACACCACACACACACACACACACACACACACACACACACACCATACACACACACACACACACACACACACTCCAAGCTGGAGTATCTCAAGGACAGGGCAGATGAATTTTCTTGATAGTTTCTCTACAGAAGTCTCTTGGTCTCTCTCCATTCTATCAAGCCTCCATTTCTCACAGGCAATGACCAGCAGTCAAAATGGCTGAAATTGAACAGCGCTACACTTTCATGGTCACTTCTCCTTAGAAAGACAACTTGAAATAACATTTCTTACCTTACGCTGCTGAGAAAAAAAAAAAAAAGAGTTCATGTTTGACTGCTGAGTTATTAAAAACGCAGAGTAAAACGTATACACCTGTCAAGACTTAATAATGTCACGTCAGCCTTTACTTTCGGTCGGCTCTGCGCTGTATGATTTAAATCCATATCCCAATAAGAATAAATGTCCCGATACAGCACATTTCTGCAAATTCAATGAATAAATTATTGATATTGAATGACCAAATATAATCTTGAATTACATTTGCAGCTAATGAAAGATATGTTTCCTTTTAACTTTTGGGCACATTTTCCACCCAACATGAAATGAACTTTATGTGTTGATGCGTACAAAGAAAACGCTTTCAGTCCATAGATTAGAACACAGGAAAAAAAGAATGTAAATATAACCACAGCAAACGTGCCATGAGCAAAGTGTTTGGGCATTTAACATCTAACACATTTCACGTACACTTCTTATCTGTCTAGATCAGGACTGTCTTCCTCCATCTTTGTCATTCTTTATCATTTGGTGTTTTATTGTGCAACATCTGAGAAGCGTTAAAAGTTGTTTCAGTCCGCTGCAGGCACCGGTCGCAGCAACAGCGGCATTCTTTGTAAAGTACAAAGTAATAAAGTTACTAGTTTTCTGGTCCTTGGACTTTTTAAAACCAAAGACTGCGAAAATCCTCTTTTATGTATGAGCGTAACTTAACTCCTGCAGGTATGCAAAAAAACTGGAGTAAAGCGCTGATTCCTGAGGTAAACGCTGGAGTGTAATATCAAACCGTAGCACGTGCCCGAGTGTCTGAGAGAAACTCTGACGGTAGCAGAGACTCAGTGGGGTCTCAGCAGTCACTAAGTTCCCTCCTCATGGAAGAACAACTCAAAGATGCCTGTCTCTATGTCAGGAAGATACTTTCAATTAAAATCAACAACCGCATAAAAACAACTGCTGGAGGGAAAGGAAGAGTCGTCATGTCGCCTATAATGGAAAATTCCACCAAGGACAAACAACAAGTAGAGGACAGACATCTCAGTTATCTCAGTTTTAACAGCTGTCTAATTACATATGACTGTGTCCTCTTTATTTTTAGCTAAAGAAAGGATTTGTTTGACCTTTGACCCCTGTCTTGTTTGTCTCACTGCATGTGCTGAACCGTAATGGTGCTCCTGGTCAGTTGCCTCTGACTCTGCACTGACCCCCTTCCATAGAGGCTTCTAATAAAACTCACAGCCTCACAATTTATTTCCATCATACACTCACATAAATTGGTGCTTGTTTCCACTTCCATATAATCTTTAAATCTAGGCAGATAAGTGGGAAATGCAATACCTGGTATATTTTAACCTTGACGCGTTTCTTCCTGGCCTTGGTACTGAAAAGTGTGTAGCATCTGCAGTTACATGAACGTGACTGAAAAGAGTTCATGCTTCTCTGTGAATTCTCACAATTTCAATGTGTCCTAAATGTCAGAGTTGCTGACAGTCAACTGCAACAACTCTCTCAAAGATGACCAGTGTATCAGCGGGGCAAGGTCAGAGAATTATTTTTGCAGTTCAATGGAAAATCCCGTTTAATTGCTACAACAAAAGATGGCCTCACTGTAACATCCTTGCCTTCCATCCATTTTATTATTAGGATTTTTCGAATACTCTCTTTGAGGACCTGAATAGTTGGTGCCACAAGTGCAGCAGTTGAGTGTTTTTGTTTGCTATTGGCTGCTAATCTTTCCTCGAACTGGCAGGGGGCCCGTCAGTTATTCTGCAGCTTCTATAGACGGGACTAACCCGAACCCTAACCCCAAATCCTTCAGATCGTTAATATAACTTCATAACTATAACATAACAATTCTGGAGATTTTTCTTTCGAAAATCTCACCATGGACTTTACAGGTCAGTTCTCCTGGTGTCTCGATGTCAAACACAAACATTTTCTGTCTTTCCTCAAGTCCAGGCTTCCTTAAGAAAATCAGTAATTGTACTGCGATCCGCCTGCTCAGGCCCAACTGTGGCTCCGGTCCAGCGAGCCTAGGAGGTCAGCCTCCAGGTGGCAGCCCTAAAACCCCATGTCTCAGGGGGAACCTGCTGCTTGTCTCCCTCTGCTGGTAGGATGAGTGAAGTACAGCAGCGATGAAAAGTTACCCTTCAAGCACGACCTCCACCGCTGTGACTGCACGTCTACAGCCACACCAAAGCCAGATTTATAATACCGGTAATACAGATATTTTCTAACATTAAAGCACGCCTTCTTGTTTATATTTACGTCTGTATTTTCACAGCAGCGATGGTGTGGAATTCCAGTAAATGAGATGAAAATAAACTAATTGTGGCTTCTTTCAATGCTGCTGAGCGTCTTGTGTGCTCATGTGGATATTTTGAATCAGTTGAATTTATTTTTTGTGCTTGGGGTGCTATGGGGATAAGAAGTTGCGTTGGGTGCAAAGCTATAGGAAATATTGAATGATTTAAGGAGTTTGCTTCCAGCAGCTGTACAGCAGGAAGAACGCCCCTCCAGGTATGTGGAGGAGGCTGCAGACACACATCAAACTGAAAAAGCAGCGGAGTAGGAACATCGGCCAGGCCTCGACAATATCCCAACATGCTGTTTGACTCCAAAACAACATTTCCATCTCTCACATTTCAGTTAAATTTACTTCTTCCACTGAAACACCCCTCAGGATTTGGACACATCTTTATCTGTGTTAGTCAGTCAGAATTGAATTGTGTTTTTTCTATCGGCAGACATCCCAGATTTATGAAAAAAAAAAAAAAAAACTTTAATGAATTCTTTCCTACCCCAAGGCTCATACATGTGCCAGATTGAACTGAAATACATCGCAATGTTTTGGAGATATCATATTGACAGATGGAGACTAAATAAAATGATGGAAGCGTATCCTCCTCCAAATTTGCTGAAAATGTAGACGTGTGCTCATATAGTTAACAGAACTATCTGAGTCTGCTCCAAAGCAACAACAACAACAACAAATTAAGATCAGCATAAGGACGAGAGTACATGTGTATAAAACTATGCTTCGGTAATAGAAGTACGTCAAATGAGAAAAGGAAGGCAGCTTCTATGCTTTGTGTGTGTCACTAACAACTAGAAAGCTGCCACGTTTGGTTTGTTTCTGGCACAGACACAACCGCAGAAATGACTTCATTGTTATGCTCCTGCACTGGTGACAGCCGTGCACCAGAGGCATTAGGACTTCAGCTCGTACCTCCATCCCGTTCTCGTTTATGTGGAATCTCTTGATAACATTTGAAAAAAGAGTACATTAGTAATTAATATGCACTGTTAGCCATCGGTAAAGCTTGTTGATGCAGGTAGTTCCGACCCAGTAATCTGACTGCATCAAGATATTCAGGATGTCCAGGAAATGGATTGGTTTGATATTAATTTTGATTTATTTGGTGGTCTCAGCTCTGCTGAATGGTTGGAAGAGATTGCTGCTAAGCTGCTCTGCTACAGCCGGCAGGTTCTTCCCTCCCGTGTCTGAGCAAAATTGGACAGATTTTTGTGAGCAGAGTGAAAATATTTTAGAAGGAAAAACACTACCAACTGCTGACTGAGGCTGATCATTGGTTAAATGAAATCCAGTTGTGAATTTTGAAGTGATTACTTCCCTCTTGATTGCCGGTGAAGGTCCGGGTCATGGTAGTCGAAGAGAGGTGCAGGCAACGAGGCCAAAAAGAAGTCCAGTTGCCTTCGCCTAACTCTTAGTTCTCTCGCCATTGTGTCATTTTAAGGTTGAGAGCCAATCACCAAAAAATAATAATACATTTTGTTTATATGTTTTTATTGGGTTGGTATTTGTTATATAATGTTATACCAGAACTTCAACATCATTTGAGCAGGACCGTGATGCAGTCCTGACTGAGGGCGCTAATGTCAAAGCATGTTTTCTTGCTTAATTAACTATTAGTTAACAGTTTGGTAATGTGTAATTATTTAGTAATGGTGTTCATGCCAAATTGGATGAAAAAAGTGTGTGTTGGGGTTGGGGGTGAAATGTTACACGAGGGATCCATGCTCCGAACTTTATGATAGCGTTGCCTAGCATTATTGAGTGGTTAATTATGCTTATTCTATATACTAAATATTAAACAACCACTATCAGTCTGTCCTCATTGTGAAGTGTTACCAACTGAATGTATATCAAATGTCCACTGGGGTTCAAAAGATGAATTGAAAAGAGTTTGGTGGTAAAGTTCAAAGGTCAAGGCCGGTGTGACACCGTGGAAGATCACATACACGATGCAGGATTTCTAGTTTCTCTAATCCAATAGAAAAAAAAGGAGGACAGAAGTTTGTACTGTGGTTTGCAGATTCAGTCTCCATTTTATTGAACCCAAACATTCTTCACTTATCATTCAGTCGGTCTCTCATCAATGATCTCTGCATCTGCATGCAACAAAAATGCATCCAACGCAAACTAAAGGCCAAATGAGAGGTGGAATTCTGCATTCTGATGCTGAATTTGGTTTTGATTTACTGATAATAGCGCTTCTCCTTGCAAGCCGGGCACTGATAACCTTCACGCCGTCTTTAGACGGACACTAATGCAGTCCCATGAGGGGGAAACAGGGGTCAACCGGTAGAAAAACTGCACCGCATTCCACTGTTTTCTTTGATCATTGAATGAATGATAAAAAAGAATAAATACTTTGGATTAATGAGGGGTATTTAAAAAAAAAAACCCACAACTACAAGAGAGGCTTTTCTGTTTAGATGAAAACAAGTGCAGCAGCTACTTGTGCCTGCGTCTGTGACCAGCTGCTAATGTGTGATGTTCTCTCCTACCCGCTGTCTCTCTCACACTCTCCATGAGTAAATCTGTGAGCCAAATGTAAGCTTTTGTTAATGAGCTGTGGAGTAGAAAAATGATTTTCTGACATTAGAGTCCCTGGTGAAAAGGGGAGGATGCAGTTAAAGAGGATTAAAAGCATCGTGTCCTCCAACTGGAGTCTACCTTCGCTGACGCCCTGAAGTCATGGAACGCAGATATCAAAGGAGACGCTACGTAGGTGTTTCTGTGACGTCTAATACACAGCAGGCACTTAGACTGCAATTAACATGATTAGCAATTTGAGGATTGCATGAACTTTCAACAATGGATCCTTCAGGTGCAGCACAGTTAGTGGAAGGTGCAACCATTTGTGTGAAGGAGCCTGATGTTGCCTGGACTGTATTAGTATCGCTACTGCTCGTTATTGTTCCTCTTAATAAACCTCAGGCGAGTCCACCATTATATTGCTGCCTCATTCGTGACACATCACACTGGTGTAAGAAGTAAAGTTACTGCTGGAGTAAGAGGACAGCTCAGGAGTGAGGAGGAGGAGGGAGATGGTGAGAGGAAGGAGCACGGGGATGAACGTGACCAAGATGTTCTTGAGAGTTTCACATGAGGCCAAAAATCCTGTGATGGAGGCAGCTATGGAGGAGTTAGCAGTTTCCATGTGAGCTTTGCCAGGGGCGTGATGAGGCTCAGGATGTAAACAAACATGGCAACACCCAGTAAAGATACTCACATACTCATGTAGGTCAGACTGGGAGACGGTGCTGGCAGGTTTGAATTAGTTTTAGTTTTATCCAACAATGTATTATTAGGGCCTGAGCCTGAAGGTACTTCAGGCGAAGACCCTAAGTATCCCAGTCCCCCCCAACACCCATGAGGCAGCTTGGCCAGACGGCCCGGAGCCGGTTTTCACATACACACCCGTTCAAAACCTGGTACTGGACTGTTCTTGCTGTCAATGAACGGGCGCAATATGGACATTATGCGCATAATGTAATTTCACCCCCTGAACATGCATGAAATTCGCAGAAATTCGGCACACTTGTTCGGTTTGGTGACACATTTGCTAATAAAAAAAAAAACCAAAACCAAAACCAAATAGTCAATAGCACCACCTAGGGAGCCACACAACTAAAAGATAATTTGGAGCGCTATAACTCCTTCCACGAATGTCCCACAAACATGGGACCAACACCGTTGGACTCGTCTCATGAAGACGCAAAATTCGTACACTCTGACCCCTCACCTATCTACAATAGACTGTCCACAAATTGGACAAAACTGTCAAAATGAGGACTTTTTTTACTCCCCGAACAAAATCTATCTCCTCCTGACACCCTACAATTCTGTTGCTCCTCCTCTCTCTCCACTCTGACACAGACAGCAGAGAGCAGTGGGGGAGGGGTTCTTAAAGGGCCAGCTCTCAGCTCTGCTCTCTCTCTCTCTCTCTGACCAGACTCAGGCTTCTATCTCCTGAACTACAAGGCCTACAAACTTGACCAATACATTGTTGGATTCAGGCCGGCGGCAACGATGCCGCGCGGGGGCTCAGGCCCTAACAACGCTGCTTGTTTATTTGTATTGTTTTAAGCTCTTTTGTTTGGTGTGGAGAAAATGAAAATCCATAAATGGGCCAAAAATATGACGAACTGAATGGACTCTCTCAGTGCTAAGTCAGGGTCTATGGCAGGGGTGTCCAAACTGGTCCAGTAAGGGCCGGTGTGGCTGCAGGTTTTCATTCCAACCGAGCAAAAGCAACACCTGATCCAACAAATGAGCTGTGTGGACACAGCTTAGTTGATTTAAGTAGAATCAGGTGTTGCTTTTGCTCGGGTGGAATGAAAACCTGCAGCCACGCCGGCCCTTACTGGACCAGTTTGGACACCCCTGGTCGATGGATCTCCTCCCCTGAGGTTCACCAGCGAAGTCACAGCCAACTGCTGTGCAATGTACATTTTCCTTTTGTAACTGTCTGAATTAAACAGACTAACAACCAGGGGGCACTGCACTGAAATGACTGTCATTCTAGGAACAAGGTAATCTTTCCATCTGATCACAATGAAAATCACTGTTTTCAAACCTATGATGATAAATGGGTTGAAACTGTGTTACGTGTTGCACGTTTTACAGTCGAGATAAACTGCACACCACTTTAACCCAATGATTATTTATATAGTCCAGGATAAAGGTTATCAGGCATTTTGGGGGAAATCCATTAACACCTAGACTCTCACACTGCACACTACATCAATTATTGTCCCTGTACGGTCCTCCGTGGTGGGTCGCCCTTTTTTTCGCCTTCATTGGGCAAAAAACTGCACACAGGGGAGGAAGGTTTGTGCCCTTTACCCCATCATTAACCTTTGTCTCCCTCGCCCAGACACAATGACATGCACCACTGAATATCGACCATGTGGTTAATCAGATAGGGAGAGAAGTAATGCGCACGCGTGCGTGTGTATGTGTGTGTGTGCGCGCGCGCGCATGGGGGTTTTCTGTAAATCACGTCCTTCATCTCTACACACTGTTCAAGTCCTTGACTCTGCCTCCTGGGAGTAGCAACCAGTGAAACTGGCATCCAGACAAAGCCTGAGGGACAACTGGTAAATGTCTATACTTTATTATTATAAACAATAGCCATTACAGATACATAGATGTTGATTTATTGATTTCACTCTCCAGTACATCCTTACTCATGTCACCTGCAACAGATTTACCTCATTATGTGTCATCTACAGGATTATGACAAAAGGAAAACTTCATACTTGTACTAACTACTTTCTGCCGACACAATTTGGTTTTGTTTACTTTTGTGTTGAATCCAAATCCTTTTTAAAAATAATCAATATCAGCAACAGTCCATTTGTTTCCCTGTCAAAGATGTGTGTAACCACCATTTACATTTGGTAATGCAGCGCATCTCACATATAATAAACGAGATTATTGATTGAGGCTCGTGGCTGGGTGTGTTATTACTCCACCAGACGTGATTGCAGACGCCCTGGGGTGGCTAATGGGGAGGCGAGGGAGGATCCTGGTGGGCATGTTAAATTAGCTTAACTATACTGAGTCAACTTAGTCAAGATAAATATTGAACAAAGAATTATAACTTTGAGTCAGCGAGAGCGAGAGCGAGAGAGACAGAGAGAACAAATTTGGAGCACTGTGGTTGGCTGCCTATGAATCTCCTTGTTTGAAAACGTGTCCAACTCCTGCTGCGATCACAGTGGCAAGTCAGAGGTCACCTAAAGGCCCAGAATGTCCCAGAAGCCAGTAGGGAACTTGTCTGATGAACAGGGATGTTTACAGAAATGACAGAGGTGAGAGAATGTGATTCATCTGTGAGTAAAGCAAACGTGCCAGTGAATATGTGTTTGCCCGCTTGGGTCTGGTCCTACTTTGGACTGCTATGACCTCAGTTCCTCTTTGAGGACATCAGACCTGTAAGCAGCTTCTCTCAGGTAACTGTGAGCTGTGATTCTCTGCACACTTCATCTACTGTACAAGTAGCTGGGTGTCACAGAAGTTCTGTCAGACCATGACACCTGACGCGAGTGTAGCGACAAGCCGTTGCAAACAATCATTAATAATCACTTAGAGCAGCATGTTCTATGCTGCACTTTCTCGCGTTAAAAAAAGCATCCAGAGGACACAAGGACAGACAGAGTTGGCAGGAACTTTAACAAAGACACACGAGGAAAAGCTTGCAAAATAAAAAAAAATTAAAACCAAAAGTAAAAAAGATGAGCTGTGATGAGATAAATGAGATGTTATAAAATGTGGGAGTTATAATAGATAATCTCTAATATGTAGTGTCCCGTAATCCCTTGCTTTCTTTAATCCAGCTTGCTCTTAGTTTTGAGTAGAGAACAATGCAGCTGGCTGATTCTTCAGAAAAGAGATGAATTGTTGATGAGGTATCCTGGGTTTGAGTGATCGCTACATTCAATTATTTAGAATCTATCCAGGCACAAGATAAGTAGCTTGCAGCTGTGTTGCGCATGCACGCACACACGCACACACGCACACACGCACACACACGCTGTTTAAGTCACTTTAAGGGACATTATATTGACCTACATTTATGCCCTGGAGACTTTCCCTAACCCCGCCCTAAAACGCAACCAATCCTAACCTGATTTAACCCTGATCCCAACCCTAATCCAAGTCTTCACGCGACAATCTAATGATTAACGTTACGGGGACCTGCATTTTGTCCACATAAAGAAGGCGATTCCCCATAAAGTCAGTGTGAAAGCAGATTTATGTCCCCACAATATGAGTAATACACTTATACACACACACACACACACACACTCAGACAAATTCAGTGACTAAGCGTCACAAAAATATGCCACTTTTTGTAGCAGCGCTTGCTCAAATGTGCACTCACAAGATCCCAGTAACTCCAGAGAGCCTCCCCTCAGAGGATCCTAGTACAACCTGGCATATGTGATTTGTTTATGGCCACATAACCAAGACTTGGATTAGATTTAATCCACTCTACTCATGTAATGCAGTCAGCATGTCATTCCTGTTGTACTCCACCGTTTACAAGAATCAGGATCTGATCCTGTTCCAGTGATAGAGATCTACCCTGCGCTACGTTTACTGCTGGATTCAATTGTACCACTTCACACTTCATCTGTTCCATTTCCGTGCGCTTCCTGAAAGTCTTTCAGCCTTTTTGAAGATGTCATATTGCTCGCACACATAATTTGATCTGTCCTGGGGACATCATAGTGAGAGCCTGACTGGAGAAGACAGTTGTGCTTTTGCAATATTGGACTTCAAGAGTGAAAAACGCCTGAAAAGAATCTGTTTGCTCCAGGACTGTGGAATCCGAGCATTTTTAGTGCTAGCGCCCCTCTATCAGTTATCCAGGTCCCCCCGCATGAAATAAACTGTAGGCTAATTGACAATAAATGTTGATCAACAGTCTGATGAATAGTAGCATGTTAGCTGTTCTGTTGTTCCATCATTTTGTGTTGATAATCTTACATGATTATGAAAAATACACTAAGGGACACCAGGGTCAACCAGAACCACCGCAGATTTGCTCAGAAACAACTTGAGGTGTTGGGTTTTTGTTCGATGGTTCACAAAATTCTCCACAGAACTGGAAACTGTATTAGTTGAACTCCACATGTTTGATGTGAGTCCTGAAGACATCTAGAAACTCCATGAAAGTCACAGTCGCAGCGCCATTTTGTGGTTGTAGGAAGTAGACCAGATGTAACAATCATCGTGCTGTCTTCAGATGTTGTTCGGCAAAATAATGTGTGTTCTCTCACGCCACCTAGTGGATGCAGGAAGTGACCACAGTGCATTAGTCTGCTCCTTCTCATAAGAATCCATGATAGTATCAAGTTTGGCCTCCTCCTTGCTCTCTACACAACAGCTCCACGCTGTAGGCAGGGCCCGCGCCCCTCTGCCTGCAGCTTTAATGAGGACCCCAGCATTGAAGGGCCATTTAAGTTCACCTTGCCAGAGGTGTGGACTCTGCGAGTGTTTCCAGGTTTTAATAACAAAAGGACCAAACAAAAAATATGAATAGAAATGATTAAGGGAATAAAAAGCAGTTTTAGACTGAAACTTTTGATTAGGTTATTGATTATTATGAGCAGAAACAAGTGCAAAACAATCTTACTCATTTAAAATCTTTGCATGGAGTTTGGTCTGATATTATTGTGTACTTCTGAACTCAGTAAATGCTCTTTGTTCGGTGCTTCAGAGTTCCTTTTATTCAGAGACTTTTAAGAGATGTTTAAGACGTTCTCAAAAACGACAGTTTAATAACGCTACAGGGGATGTTTCAGTGGTGTCTCAGCTCAAATCAAACACATGGCAGATGTCTGGTTTAAGAAAATGGCTTATTTATGGAACTAATCATGATTTTATAGTTTATTAAGTTTGCCGTAACAGTTCTATATGATGGCATGCAGCCAATGAGGCCACTTGCAGCTGTATTGTGTGCGTTGGGATGCGAGACACAGCTTTCACGGGAAAACCAAGCGGAAAATCTTTCGTATGCATCTGTAACCTCGGCAATAATATAACTTGTACACGATGTATCTTCATGAGAAATTCAAGAGGAAGAAACTCTTCCCTCCTCAGGGAATACAAAGGAATATAGGATATATTTTCCAGAATTCACACAGTACTCAGGATGCTGGTGAAACTTTTATAGGTGGTAGCTGCAGGTCTGTTCGCTAGAAGGCAACGCTGAGGTCAAGAGTTTCCTCCAGGCGCACTGCTGAAATCCTCATTGTTCCAGAGGGCATCATCTCACCAGAAGCTGATGTCTATGAGGTGTCAATTATCTTTAAACAAGAACCCCCAAAACACCTCAGTGACTCCCTTTGCAAACAGTGGTACAAACTTTGAGTCCAGTGGTGCAAGTACAGCAAGCACCTCAGTGTTTTACAAAGTATACCAGCAAAAAATATGTTTGTTGTTTTGCAAATTCTTGAAACAAAATAACCCACCACACATTGTGGCACTTTTATAGACTTCTGTATTTTTGGGTGACAGACACAGTTACTCAACTGTTGTGTGATTAGCGATCGCTTTGCCAAATCAGAGAGGACAGGCTTCACTAACACTGTATTTGCCTACCTTCAGTACAGACAAAAGCACGTCAGCATCACCACAAAAAAGCAATCACTGCATTGAGTGGTGTAGGAATGAGTCATAAAGCCTGGAGGCAAGTTTAAATTATTGATCATACAGTTCCTTCGTCTCAAAGAGTTTTTTAGCTGAACCTTAAAAATTAAAGTCAGCCATTCAGCCCAGCTCTTTATGTCTATGACAACAATGCCAGTTTGTCTATCAGAAAATGGCAGGTGCTAACAAGTGGTGAAATAAGACTACAGGCATCATCGTGCCAAAAACAGGAGTGTGAAACCAGTAGTGGCGACACGGAAGTCATAATGTTGGCTTAGCATGTTTAATAACTGCATCCATGCTTTGAAAATCATTAGGGGTGTTAGTGAAGACTGGCGACCCGTCCAGGATCAACCCCGCCCCTCACCCGAAGGCAGCTGGGATACGCTCCAGCCCCCCCGTGACCCTCAAGCGGAAGAAAATGGATGGATGGACTTGAGTGAAGAATATCTGCTGAGCAAAACTCCACAATCTAATGAATTTTGTCCAGTTTATTATCAGCAATAATCTCAAATTCCACAGGATTTTGGTTTAAGGTGCCCCATGACAATGCTCATATCTGGGTTGACCAACAAAAACATATCATCCCATTAATCCCACTTAATAATCAAAGTCCATATACAAAGAACTGACCCTGAAGCAGCCCAAAGTCTGTCAGGACCATTTTTGTAAAGCTGTCAATTCCGGATGCAAGGATGCACACAAATTCACTGTTGTCACTCATTGCTGGAAATTGTATTCTCACACAGATTCTAATTCTATCTTGAAATATATAAATAAAAAACACCAGAATTATCTTGAATGATAAAAGATTTTAGTTTTGAAATCTAAATGCACCTGATGCTACAACAACAACAACAACACGTCCTTGGCAGAAGGCCACAGTTACTGCAGCAGACAATGCCAGATGTCAAGTGTGAGGCATAATTAAAACACCCTGTAGAGAAGAAATGTTAGAATCTTGAAAACAGACCCACCTGTTTAACAGCAATCTACATCAGTGACGTCCATGAAGGCAGCAGAGGAGCAGTCACATCCTAATACTAATGAGCCCGTAACCAACACCAAATTCACACATTCAAAGCTGCCCTCGAGGAAAATCAGCGGCTGAATATCGACACAACATTTTGAGATCAAGGCTCATCAACAGACAGAAGACAAATTAAAACCAGTTCAATGAAAAGTCCTAATTGTCTCTAGGAGAATTCTGATAATCTTCAGGATTCACTGCAGCTGTTTCTGATGTAGGGCACAGAGCTGGAGAGCCGTTTCAACTAATTGTGATTGTACGCCTCTGCAATGCACCTCTCACTGCTCTTTACCTTTGACCCCCAAAACATTTTCAGTTCATCCTTGAGCCCCAGAGGACATTTGTGACAATTATAATGGAGATAAATTCTGTTCATTATTGAGAAAGAGACGTATGGACGTGCTGTACGTGCTTGTGGACAGACAGTCTGACAAGCTTTGCTGCTACCCTATGAGGGATTTGGGGAGCAAAGCGCAGGTCATTGACTGATCCACACTTTGCACATTGTGCCTTTGCACTTGATATTGGCGGAGTGCCTGGTCTACCTAGATGATATCCTGGTTCCTGCCTCCTTTCAGGCAGCCTTAGGAACCCTGCGACAAGTTCTACAGAGGATGAAGCCCCACCCCGACATGTGCTGCTTCATGAGGAGAGAGTTGGAGTTCCTGGGACACAGAGTCGGAGGAGAAGGCATTGGCTACTTCAAGTTCGGGGACCTGGTGTGGGTGCAGAGTCCAAGAAGGAAGAAGGGCCAGTGCCCTAAGTTGGACTGTCACTGGGTGGGTCTCTGTGAAGTACTGGAAAAGCTGGGGGAGGTGGTCTATCAGGTTCAGCTGCTACCTAGAGCAGGTGGCCCTCCACAGGGACAGGCTGGCCCCATACAAAAATGATGTGCACCCACGTCAGCACCCGAACTCCCTGCACCTTCTCAGAGGAACCAGGCAGTCACACCCTCTGATTCACTGACTGTGTCTCCTGCTGATCCCCCACACTCTCCCCCACTCCCAAGCTCACCCCTTGTTCTTAGGTAGGCTGTTCGGAGACTGCAGGCGCAGCCGCTTGTGTTCACTCCAAGGCAGCCTCAGAGACGAAGAATAGCCGACTGGGTTCACGCTTCACTCGTCCTTCCGACACGTCTTGGTGGAGGAATGCAATTTGAATGTACTACACCTGTGGCCACTCCAGTCATCAGCAGGTCACCACCCTCCAGGCACATGCTGCCCAGCATCGTGGCTCTTAAGGCCTCTGATTGCCCAGTGGGTGGGTGTGACTTAATGTGGGCTGTGAGTTCATTGTGGAATCAGTTTCAAGAAATTATTAGGGGTTGATCAGAATTGGCTACATTCATTTGAAAATTATTTTTACCCTGAGATGTTTTTGATCAGAAGACTGGAGGAACTGTTTCCAGAACATTCTCAGGTCGAGCATCTCCTGCCACTGACTTCATGCTGACTGCTGATTCAGTGTGGCTGTCAGACCAGTTACACTCTGTGTCACTCACTGTCCTGAGTGCATTGGTGTTTCAGAGAAATGAAAATTAAATAAAATGAAAGAAGGAAAGCCTGTGAGAGTGTGTGTGCCAGTATTATTGGCCAGTTTTGTTTATTCATGTTTAAATGAACTGACAGTGGGACTGAGGACCTGGGACGATACAGCTCTTACTGCATCTATTTTTCTATCAATCTTCAACCCAGCATGTGATCTGATGGAGAGAGAGAGAGAGAGAGAGAGGGAGAGAGAGAGAGAGAGAGGGAGGGAGAGGGAGAGAGAGAGAGAGAGAGAGAAGGAGAGAGAGAGAGAGAGCAGAGCTGCATCTGATCACCGGGTCTGGTGACCTACAGCTCTCAACTGATTTGTTACTTTCCCAACAGAAGCAGGTTGATGGAGGAATAAACCCTAAATAGTTTAGTAACAGCAGTGAGAGGAAGTGAATCCTGGACACAGGGACGTTGCGTCTGCACTCAGTGGCGAGGAAACACGTCTAACTTCTGCGTGATGATGCCAGTGGGCGAGCGACACGATGGAGGCGTGAGGTGAGGTTTATACAACAGGAGTACAAAGATGAATTCAAACACGACCCAAAAACCAGCATACAATTTAATTCCAAGCCTTAGTCTTGGTCTCTCATTCCAAATTTCTAGCAATCAAGTCCCAGTTCCTCATGAAGAATATTGCAACATAGTGCTGATCCTATGAATTACTTTAATTTCAAACGCCTTGAGAAAAGAAGACAGTTTTGACAATTCCCTGCGTAAAAGACAATCTCATTAGAGCAGAAACATGCTGCCGGGGATCGGTTACCAGTCAAACGTGACTGTCTCCTCCTCGCATTAATCACTGGATGTGTGTCGCAATAACCTGCTGAGACTGAGAGTGCCATTATAACCTTGTGAAAACCGGTCCTACCTCCCCTGATCCAACCTAATAATT
This sequence comes from Aulostomus chinensis, assembly GCF_037954235.1. Taxonomy (NCBI): domain Eukaryota; kingdom Metazoa; phylum Chordata; class Actinopteri; order Syngnathiformes; family Aulostomidae; genus Aulostomus; species Aulostomus chinensis. The sequence goes on along the minus strand of NC_141321.1, from coordinate 11,941,169 downwards.
TCATTTGACAACGAGCCGGGGTTAAAACCTGTGGCCTCAAGGTCTTCATTAATTTCAAACTAGCAAAATTCATTTATTTTGGACATTTATATGCACTATATCTGATGAGAATCAGAAAAGACAGCTGGGCTCACTTGGCTCATTGTTATTATAAACATGCAATTTGCAGACATCCTTGATGTAGAAAGGATTCTGAATAAAAAACAGCAACAACAAAAAAGCCAAGGCTGTTTTATTTGAGATTAAGGATGCACAGGTGAATGCTAGATGCTCGTCACATGCATCCATCAGCTCTTGGAGGCCATTGTGAAGAAACACAGCAGCAGAAGTGAGCAGACGGTTTAGATCATCCTTGGCGAGTCCCCTCGCTCGGGCCCTGAAGCACACGACTGACATTTTGATTCATGGGCACATTCTGAACAGACATTCATTCTGACATTGACATCGTCTGGTATTAGCCTATGCAATTTTGTTTTTTGTTGTTGATGGTGAAATAAACACCTTTCAGGGCTTATCATGATTTTATTTCAGAATCAATCGGGCAGAATTCCTTTATTAATGCAAAGTTCTTTTTCATCCTCAGCACTGCATAGATTCAAGGAATCAAAAACAGGCTTACACATGTTTACCTGATGTTTTCTTCTGCCACCATATGAGCCAGAGCAGTATTAGCTCCTCGCTGCTCACACTGAGAGATTCTACCCGCTGATGTGCTCATGTGAAACAACACTCTCTTCTATATGTGTTTAATGTCCCAGTAAATACAGAGTGACAATGATGCGGCATACAGCTCCAGGAAATATAAACAGATCTTTGCTTGGAAAAGAAAAAAAAATCAAATCCCAACCTGCAGTTGGCTGCTGCTTCAGCGGTATGGCTGCTAATTTAGATAAAGTTAAAGTCAACTTTGACAGGCCGCTCCTGGCGCTGGTATCACGCTGCTTCAAAGGTTTCTGAGGCCCTGCATCTCCAGCTGTTACTGAAAATGAATGACAGCCGGCTGTTATTGCTGTGCACAAATCTTTGGGTGTAAACGGACAGGAAGTGTGACTGAGCTGTGGAAGTCCCTGCCTGAGGAGCTAGTAGAAACAATGACATGTTTGAAATCATTTTATATACATATATAAAAATGTCTTTGCAATATTGCTAATAATTTTTTTATTGTGGTTGCTGTACTCATCTTTACTATTGTCTTTTATGATGTGGTTTTATTCGCCTCAGTCTGCAAATTATTTTTATTAGCTCAAAGGGTTTTTCAGATCTGTTGTTTATGAATTCCTTTCTTTCAGCCTCCATCCTTTGCTTTGTTTAACACATTAAATGTGATCTATGTGATCCCCCCCCCCCCCCCATTTAAAAATGTCAACAGTCCAGTTATAGCAGCAGGTATCCAGCCGCCCACTAACGTCATCATTATTTGGCTGAATGTATTTCGTGAAGTCAGGTGACCGCCATCCCTGAAGAAAGCTGATACTGATGATCGCTCTGGTTTGAAGTTGAGTGATTCACCGAGCAAAATCCCTCATCTTAAAAATGAACAAATTTAAAGGCCCACCCATTTATAAAAACTGATATTTTGTTGGTTCAATCAACACATTTTACAGCACAAAAGGCTGGACATGGATGTCGACCTGATTTTTTTCTTTCTGACTTGAAACTAATTGCGACAATTACAGCACGTACAAAGTTAATCAACAAAAAGTCATGGTGTGTTTAGAGTTAAAGTCTCATGATGTGTTTAAAAAAAGATGGGGGGGGGAGGGGGGATTGCAACTCATTTGTCCCAGATACAATTAAGTGTTTTTGATGACCGATCCAATTATAACAGGCTAAATCTGACTTGACGGAAAATAAAATGAATATTAATGTGTAAATTTGTGTCCAGCTCTTGGGTTGCTCTATAATATACATACTCTTTGAATTTGTAATTCTAGTAAATACAGATTGTACTATTTAACACATAAACATGCTATGAGGTGTTATAATCTGCCTTCAACAGCATAGTCACACCTCCTTTACTTCAGCATATTTATTTGGTGCATTCCCTTTGCCAATTCCATCTCCTTTCCTGAGTCTCTGGTGTGCTGCCCACCCCAGCCTCTCCCTCTCTGTCGGTGTGTGACAGATTGATGCTGTATCCTCTCAGCTTCCCTTTGCTACTGTATTCTCCTGGTAATGGAGCTCAGCGGGTCTCCCGGGAGGACAGTAAATTTCTCAGGTGCTTCTAGGGGTTCGCTCCCTCCTCTTCCCTCCACACACCATCGCTCGCTCAATCCAGCTGTATTTTATGCCACCTTCATCCTGGGTGCTGCTTCACCTGGGAAAAAGAAAAAAAGAAGAAAAAAACGGACCCTAAAACCAACACCCAAAACCTGAAATTGGTTTTTGATTTCCTCCATCTAGTTCCTGCTGAGCACGACCAGAAAACACATTTTTTTAAATTTACTAACACAAACTCGTTGGATTTCAAAGAGCATCAACAAGGTTGCAGGTTAAGATTGAAAAGAAATGCTGTTTCATTTTAACGTATGCTACACTTTGTTTGATTGTTATGAGGACCATTTGACCACTCACTGTCAGTATCGAGGTCTTTCATAGATTTCTGAGTAGCATAAAAGTGAAATGTAATTCTAATGTTAAAAGAGAACATACCAGCGTGACCAGCATGGCTTCATTACCATGATAAACCTTTACGTGGGTGGGCTGCGCTCCCTCCTAGTGAATTCTGGGAAGGTTGTTGCTGGTGTATGTGTTAATGGAACTGGAGGAAAGTGAAAAGAGTGATGTGCACTGTGTGTGTGTGTGTGTGTGTGTGTGTGGGGGGGGGGGGGCGGTATGTGTTTAACTATACAACAGGTCCAGGTGTAATTCTGGCTATTAAAACAGTCCAATCCTAATCATGTCCATTCAGGCTGTTCTACACGATGTTGTCTGATACCTCATATTCTCTCACCTCCCCTGGGCCTGTGCTGAGCCCCCCAGGGCCGGCACGCCTCTCACACTACACCTCCAATCTACATCTTGTTTTAGCTGAAAATGCAGGATGACAAGCCTTAATTTCTCTCCTTAAACTAGAAACAGAGAACTGCCTCAACACTTTTTCCTGTGACTGGATTGTTGCCATCCGTCCTGCGGTATTGTGTGAGTATTCATGGGAGTTCCAAGGCAGTAGTGTTCCTGAGTGGGAGTGGAGTGTTGGGATAACAAACACATTTTAATGTTGTCTTCTGGCTGTCAGAAAGTTTGAGCGGCAGGGTGTTATGGTAGTAACTCAGCTTGAAGAATTGTGCTTCTTCTTGAATAAATTGAGCAGCTTGATTGTCAGGTAGTCAGTTAAAGAGTAAAACGCCAGAGCCACAGTGTCGCAGCACATTGTATGACACATGTCACAGTGCGGTGGGGAGAGGCTCTTTGCAGCAAGTCAGCAGCTTCTTGTTCTTTTCAAAGAAGTACTTGTTAAAGTTACTTGAAAAGATTACAATCTGAGAAGCAGGTTACCTTTGAATTAGCAGGACTACCACACCATTATCTCAGAATCAAGATCAAAATGTCCCATTGATCGCGACCCTGTACTGTTGTGGTTGAAACCTGTAAGCAGCCTATTGAATGGTAAATCTGGTGTTATATCATCACTAGTGCAGGTCAGTAGGACAGTGGCGTTCAGGCTCGCATGGACCGTTGTTCACCATCGTGGCGAGAGAAAATCAGAGAGGCTGTTTTAGCCAGCGGTGTGTTTTGGCCTTTATATTGCAGACACCGCAAACATTTAACAGTTTAATATTTAACATTAAAAATGTTGAACACTGACAATAGATTCGACTCATCATGCTTCAAGTCACAAGTCTTCAACTTCCAAGTGGAGTCACAGGTCACTTTTTTCTGTCAAACGCAAACGTCAATCCAATGAAGTCTGAGAAAAACATCCAGTTTCACACCAGCTGCTGTTCTTTATACACCTTTCACACTGAAAAGGCGTGTCAACGTGGGTTTTTGTACCCACGTTTGCTCGGCATTAGGGCGCATTCAAGCTTCCAGCAGACGCGGGTCTGAGCTCCTGCTGTGAGGGCTGCGTGCCTGTGCTCTCCGACATCATCGCGCTGACAACGTCATCATTTCATGTGAAGTCTGTGTAGGTTCTCATTCATCCAGGTCATCGTAGATCGAAGTGAAGTAAAATCTGGTCAACTGGACGTAAGTTTATCTTGAAGACGTTTCACCTCTCATCCGAGAGGCTTCTTCAGTTCTAGTGAAGAGTGTGGAAACTCCAGCTTATAAACCTATGTGGGAGTGGTCAGTGCTATTGTGGTGGAAACGACCCTCCCGAGACTCACCTGGCCTCCCCAAACGACAGTCGTTGTGCGGTGTCAGGAAGTTTCAGGGGTGGTCATTAGGGAGTTTCACCGACCACTCAGATGCTAATGGGCTGTGCTGGCATCAGCCGTTCCACATGGGTCTTTCAGCTGAGCTCTTTGGAGAAGTTTTGAAAGGACTTGGTTGTAAATAGGTGAAAGGAAATGTCGCAGTCCACCTCCTCTGTTCAAAGATGGTTTCTCTATCCTGACGTGGATGGCTTCTTTAACTCCTCTTTCAAACCATCTGTCCTCTCTGTCGAGTATTTGGACATGGTCGTCCTGGAAGGAGTGGCTTTCCTCCTTGAGGTGGAGGAAAACCGCTGAGTCCTGTCCTCCAGAGTTGGCTCTTCTATGTTGGGCCATGCGCTTGTTGAGGGGCTGTTTGGTTTCCCCTATGTAGAGATCCGTGCAGGCCTCACTGCATCTGACAGCGTATACCAGATTGCTTTTCTGGCTGTGAGGGGTGGGATCTTTGGGGTGAACCAGTCTTTGTCTCAGAGTGTTGTCTGGTTTAAAAGACACAGGGATGCGGTGCTTATTATAGATTCTCCTTAATTTCTCAGAAACCCCTGCCACATAGGGGATCACTATGTTTTTTCTCCTGCCTTCTTCATTTTCCCTCCTCCTGGAGCTCTCCTCCTTTCTGGACCTGGAAGAGGATTTTACAAAGGTCCAGTCTGGGAAGCCACAAGTTTTAAGTGCTCTTTTCAGATGCTGCTGTTCTTTTTTCCGGCCTTGGACGCTGGTGGGGATGGTCTCCGCTCGGTGTTGCAGCGTCCTGATGACACCTAACTTGTGCTCCAGAGGATGGTGAGAGTCAAAAAGCAAGTATTGGTCAGTGAGGGTGGGTTTCCTGTACACATCCACCCTCAGGCTCCTGTCCTCTTGAATGTAGACGTCGCAGTCCAAAAAGGGCAGATGGTTGTCTTTCACATCCTCTCTGGTGAACGTGATGTTGACGTCTACCGAGTTGATGTGTGCTGTAAACGGTTGTACCTCCTGAACCTTGATCTTCACCCAGGTGTCATCAACGTATCGGAACCAGTGGGTGGGGGAGGGTCCACTGAAGGAAGTCAGGGCCCTCTGTTCCACCTCTTCCATGTATAGGTTGGCCACGATAGGAGATACGGGAGAACCCATGGCACAGCCGTGTTTTTGCCTGAAAAACTTCCCTCTGTACTGGAAGTAGGTTGTGTTCAGGCAAAGGTCCAGAAGTTGGCAGATTTGGTCCGGATTGAGGTTGGTCCTGTTGCTGAGGGTGTTGTCCAGCTGTAGGCGTTTCTTCACTGTTTCCACAGCCTCCACGGTAGGGACGCAGGTGAACAAGGAGGTCACATCGTAGGACACCATGGTCTCATCTGGGTCCAGCTTGAGTTCTCTAACCTTGTTCACGAAGTCCATGGAATTCTGGACGTGGTGGGGGGTTTTCCCTACCAAGGGGGCTAAGATGGTGGCGACGTGTTTGGCGATGTTGTACGTCACGGAGTTTATGCTGCTGACAATGGGTCGGAGCGGGGCACCTTCCTTGTGGATTTTGGGGAGGCCGTAAATCCGTGGAACTGCATCCGTGGAAGGAAGGTGCCCCGCTCCGACCCATTGTCAGCAGCATAAACTCCGTGACGTACAACATCGCCAAACACGTCGCCACCATCTTAGCCCCCTTGGTAGGGAAAACCCCCCACCACGTCCAGAATTCCATGGACTTCGTGAACAAGGTTAGAGAACTCAAGCTGGACCCAGATGAGACCATGGTGTCCTACGATGTGACCTCCTTGTTCACCTGCGTCCCTACCGTGGAGGCTGTGGAAACAGTGAAGAAACGCCTACAGCTGGACAACACCCTCAGCAACAGGACCAACCTCAATCCGGACCAAATCTGCCAACTTCTGGACCTTTGCCTGAACACAACCTACTTCCAGTACAGAGGGAAGTTTTTCAGGCAAAAACACGGCTGTGCCATGGGTTCTCCCGTATCTCCTATCGTGGCCAACCTATACATGGAAGAGGTGGAACAGAGGGCCCTGACTTCCTTCAGTGGACCCTCCCCCACCCACTGGTTCCGATACGTTGATGACACCTGGGTGAAGATCAAGGTTCAGGAGGTACAACCGTTTACAGCACACATCAACTCGGTAGACGTCAACATCACGTTCACCAGAGAGGATGTGAAAGACAACCATCTGCCCTTTTTGGACTGCGACGTCTACATTCAAGAGGACAGGAGCCTGAGGGTGGATGTGTACAGGAAACCCACCCTCACTGACCAATACTTGCTTTTTGACTCTCACCATCCTCTGGAGCACAAGTTAGGTGTCATCAGGACGCTGCAACACCGAGCGGAGACCATCCCCACCAGCGTCCAAGGCCGGAAAAAAGAACAGCAGCATCTGAAAAGAGCACTTAAAACTTGTGGCTTCCCAGACTGGACCTTTGTAAAATCCTCTTCCAGGTCCAGAAAGGAGGAGAGCTCCAGGAGGAGGGAAAATGAAGAAGGCAGGAGAAAAAACATAGTGATCCCCTATGTGGCAGGGGTTTCTGAGAAATTAAGGAGAATCTATAATAAGCACCGCATCCCTGTGTCTTTTAAACCAGACAACACTCTGAGACAAAGACTGGTTCACCCCAAAGATCCCACCCCTCACAGCCAGAAAAGCAATCTGGTATACGCTGTCAGATGCAGTGAGGCCTGCACGGATCTCTACATAGGGGAAACCAAACAGCCCCTCAACAAGCGCATGGCCCAACATAGAAGAGCCAACTCTGGAGGACAGGACTCAGCGGTTTTCCTCCACCTCAAGGAGGAAAGCCACTCCTTCCAGGACGACCATGTCCAAATACTCGACAGAGAGGACAGATGGTTTGAAAGAGGAGTTAAAGAAGCCATCCACGTCAGGATAGAGAAACCATCTTTGAACAGAGGAGGTGGACTGCGACATTTCCTTTCACCTATTTACAACCAAGTCCTTTCAAAACTTCTCCAAAGAGCTCAGCTGAAAGACCCATGTGGAACGGCTGATGCCAGCACAGCCCATTAGCATCTGAGTGGTCGGTGAAACTCCCTAATGACCACCCCTGAAACTTCCTGACACCGCACAACGACTGTCGTTTGGGGAGGCCAGGTGAGTCTCGGGAGGGTCGTTTCCACCACAATAGCACTGACCACTCCCACATAGGTTTATAAGCTGGAGTTTCCACACTCTTCACTAGAACTGAAGAAGCCTCTCGGATGAGAGGTGAAACGTCTTCAAGATAAACTTACGTCCAGTTGACCAGATTTTACTTCACTTCGATCATTTCATGTGAAGGTACGCCGTGTCTCAAAATGCCGGTGATGTTCTCATAAATCACCGTGTCTCATACGGTTCCAGAAATCTGCCGCCAGATCTCCTCTTCACCGTGGATGGCGAGCAGTTCACGGACTTTACACTCTTGCCAGTGCGCTGCCACGATCGATAAAAAAGATGTGAAGATCGTGATACAAGTCTTTTGTTAACACGGTGGTGCTGGCGCAGTTCACGTTAGGGTTCCCCGGCTGGTGGGAGTTCCCAAGCGTAGATTAATTCACCTAAGATCATACACACATAAATTGTTTGAAAAAAAGGAGTGAAATAGAGACATCGACAGGAAGACTGATCTTCTGGCTGAGGCTTAAACTTTATTGAGAGATGAGTGAGCAGCCCTGGTAGTGCAGCCCAGCCCAATATTTTTCCTCCGGAGCTTCCACAAGGCCTTGAATTCCACAATGACAGCCTGACATGCGGGACAGTGACAAAATCAGTTTGTGACAGGAAGGTCACGTGAAACCCAGGACAACACGGTTTGCCTTTTTCACTCTGCAGGCGAGCCGCTAAACACCTTGACTCGCTGGGCGAGTCGGTCGACGCGGGTCGAAATGCCGAGTCGACCCTTTCAGAGTGCCCAAACACCTGTGTTCACCGTGTGAAAGGGGCTTTAGGGTTACTGATGTCTAGAACTCAAAAATGGTGACTGTGACTGAGTGAGCTCAGCTGGTGCTTCTTTCATGGTAACTCTTAAGGCTAAAATCAAAGTCTCTGTGGATTACAGAGCAAACGTCTAAATCAAGAAGACTCAGGTAATTCTAGACAGTGCCTCAGTGTGTTGGTGGCCATTTTGGACAGTTTTGGTGTTGTAGGTGGTAGTCGGCAATCGCTTCAATCAAACCATAGGTGGCTGTTTTTTTTTTTTAATGATTATAGTCACTGTTACCATCTACAAGACACCTAGCTATGAGTACTTGAAGGGCAAATTCCACTTTTCTGGTCGCAGTATTACTTTGAAGCGGCTGCTGGTTAATGTTAAATTACCATAAATTTGTTACCCATTTTTTGGGGTGTTTTTGAATACTGAATGTGTTTTAGAAGTTATATTTTTCCCATCTGTATGCATGCTGAAAGTCCAGTAACTGAGCTGCTGCTGGTGGAACTCTCCAAGTGTCCAAGACTGAAGAGTGCAGTTCCACCGGTGGACAGGATACCTCACAGTCCTCAGACTTCCCAATGCTGGACCAGAATGGAGACAGGTGGTAACTGGAGGAATCTCGTGGGAAATGGTTGCTTAAACTGGTAAGATTGTGGATATCTAAGCAAGATTTTGCACATTCTTTTGGATAAATATGTGGAACTGGCATTATATATCCACATTCTATCTATACTGCAACAGAGAGGCAACCTAAATAATTTACGGCAACAAAAAAGTTTTCAGTGGCTTCCACAGTTCAGTAGCATGCAGTGAGTCAGCAATATCTTTTTACCGCTCATCCTTCATTGTCTTGTTTTGTTTTCAACTCTGACATGCTTTCAGCATCGTGCTGTTCATTGTCAGTATTTGTACCTCATTACTCTTTAAGTTTACTCAAAGGTAAATGGATTTTTCTCAGTAGCAGCAGAATGTCATAAATAGGGGATTTTTTTTTTTAAGATTAGAGGAGCCGACACATTCAGACAAGACAGCATTTTGAGGCAAAGTAACCTCCAAATAGGACTGAATCCTCCTCGAGGTCTTTGCATGACACTGGCTAAAGGTTTTTTTTGTAGGTTCAGAGTATTTTCAGAGGTACTCACATGCAGCAAAAGTATCAAGGAGTCTATTTTGTCAGCCCAGATTGTCACTGGAAATAGCCTGAAAAATCCTTTGAAGGTTCTCTCCATCAGGTAACTCTCTCATTTTCAGTTTCAATTTAATCTTCTTCCTTCTTGGACTCATTGAATTTACATTCATTGCAAGGAGAGGTGGACGTGTGTGAGTGTGTGAGTGTGTGGGTGTGCATGATATATTTTCTGAAACATTCAGAATCCCACACTGCTCTATCTTTGAATATATTCTAAAGATGTAGCACACAAGCATAGAACAAGAGACTCATTTGTCAGTTTTATTCAGAACAAAACAAACTGCGCCAGCTTCCTTCTGTTGCTGACAAATTAGACGCCAGTCGGACATAATTAAAGCTGTTAATGAAGTCTAGTTTTCCTTGACGTTGTGTTTCACCTACTGAATACTTAGAGGAGATTATAAGCTGTTAGAGCTTCAATCATCGTTAATGGAAATCTCTTGGAGCCAAATTACCAAGTTCTCATTAAGTCTGAATGGAAGAGCCTGGCATCGTGTGCGTGTATCGACCACTAACATTTAATGACTGATTTACACGGGAAGAAAGCAGTAAATAAGCTCAAGTGTTTTAAGGCGTTGTTACTGACTGGATTAATCTCCTATATCTGTCAATGTTTAATAGCATAATTTATCAAAATCTGATTGATTATCGATTACCGTGATTGTTTAACAGTGACAAACACAGTATGTGAATATGGTTGCGTCCACAACATACCAGAACAAAGGTGAAATAGTAATGTATCGTAATTTCTTCTCTTTCAGTGCATAATTACTATGTGGTCAGAAGTTTACAGACATCACAAAAGTTACATCTATACATTTTTATATTGAACAATGTCTTTTTAAGTCAATATTTTCCAAAATTGGGCTGCACGGTGGTGCAGTGGTCAGCACTGTCACCTCATAGCAAGAAGGTTCCAGGTTCCAGTCCCGGCTCCATCACAGGATCTTTCTGTGTGAGTCTGCATGTTCTCCCTGTTCCTGTGTGAGTCTGCATGTTCTCCCTGTTCCTGCGTGGGTTCTCTCTGGTACTCCAGCTTCCTCCCACAGTCCAAAGACATCAAGAGGGGACGAGGCTGATTGATACTCTAAATTGACCGTAGGTGTGACTGTGAGTGTGAATGGTTGTCTGTCTCTATGTGTTTGTCCTGTGATGGACTGGTGACCTGTCCAGGGTGAACCCCACCTCTCGCCTGTAGCCACAGGGATAGACTCCAGCCCCCCGTGACCCTTAACAGGATAAGCGGTAGAAACTGAATGGATGGATTTGGAAGGTTGCACAAACATGACGCCATCCCATAGGTCTTTTCTTTAGCTGTGCGTCACACAGACACGTCTCCAGAGTCCTGGCAAAGTAGTAACATCATAGGGATGCGTCACCCATGTCTTGGTGGTGTTGAGGTAGTGGGAAGCCATCCATCTTAGAACCAGGTGTGATTTTTGCAGCTGTATGGATGCTCAACAACAGCTTGTGCTCTTTCCCATTCGACATTAGTGGTGAATTGTTGTAAGGGGTGGCGAGGATCGCATGCCTAACAGACAGCAAGCTCTGAACAGAGGGGCATGCCCACATCATATGCTTCTACTGCACCTGCTCTTAAGGAAGAAAACAGCCACACTGGGAAGAGATGCCAGCATTCATGCAAACTGCTAACCTAAGACAGATTCCCGAGTATCCATGGTTACACTTATGAGTAATAGAGACAGGATGTGTTGCATCATAGGACCCAGTTAGAAAACTAAGCAAAATCGATTGATCCTGAAGGTGGAGTGCTCAGACGGGCCTGACATCAACACGAAGCTATGGAGGTCCCAGTGTGCTGGAGGATGTGAATGTGTATGGCAAACTGAAGCCATACACATTCACCAGCAGTTGTAGTTACGGTTTTGGTCACTATGTTTTGTGGATAGAAGACTGCAGAACCTTCCACACCCTTCCAACACATCAGGTGCATGAGTTAGCTGCTGGGGGCCCTGAGTTGGGCTGACAGAAGGAACGATTGTTACACATCGTGCCAAAGCACAGCCGTTCGATTCCCACTTCAACACGTATCCTGTAGCTCAGAGGATAAAGCGGTTCTGTGCTGCACGGATATGCAAGTGACACAGGACAGAAACACTGAGCAACATCTTTGCTTCTTGACTTGTTTACTGCTGCGTAAGGTAAGAAACAGACCAGCAGACAGTCACATGGCAGCCTACTTCCTTGTTTTGTCACGCTCCTGTGCTGGAGCTGGGACTGGATCCTGGAACCTTCTTGCTGTGAGGTGACAGCGCTGACCACTGCAACACCGTGCCGCTTCTATTTAATAATGCTAATATTAATGATTTCCTACACAGTGATGAATCAGTTTTGACTTCCACATTTGTCATTTATAAAATCAGCTGTTATTTATAACATCACCTGTGATTTGTAACTCCTAGCTACCTTCGGAAGATCGTTTCCTTGTCTCTTGATCTCCAGGGTTGCTGCTGAAGGAAATACTCACTTGTGTGTTGGAGTTTAGTGTACACAACTGAAACTGTAAAATTGTGTTACTTGGATGAGAGAGGGCAGTATTAGACATAATTGGTTGTCAACCTTATAATGTGTAGGCTGGAGTGTCTCTATTAGGACGAGGAGGACAGAAATTGCTTCTTGAAACCTCATCATGTCCAGAGCTGTTCATTCCACAAATCTACAATAGATGCATTTAATTTGCTGGTGTATGACTGTCTGGGTTTTTGAGATACAGCACACTCTAGCAACTTTATGGAGGGATTATGTTTTTCTTCCTCAGCCATAGCCATAACAACAGCTTAAACAGTCAATCCTCTATTTAACTGTGCGTTAACTTTGCCAAATAAAAGCAGTTCAATTAAAAAATTAAACTGTGACAAAAGGGTGGATGAAAGATTATCATAAGTCTTGTCGAATGTGAACACCTAAGTAGAGTCTAGAGCATTTTCCTTTAAAAAACAAATATAAACTTAAACAACAACTGGCACTTGTGGGCCTCCAGATGTGTGGTAGTGAGGGTTTCTGCGGACCCGCTGCCCTCTGTAATTCAGTGTTGGTGTTTTGTCAGGTGTTTTCTTGATAGGGAGTGGGTTCTTACATTGCACTGGGCTTCTCTTTCCTCTCTTTCCTCTCTGTCCTCCTGTATGTGTCATATATACATCATACTCATATGTGTTACTAACTAGTCTTCTTCTCTGAGCCTTCGGGCTCCCCCATATGTGAGATCCTGGGTGCTGCTGGAGGAGGCTGCAGACCTGAAGAGACTCAAGCTGCCACCCGTAGCTCCACCTGCTCACGTCCCCATCTGTCCATCAGTCTCTTTCCCTTTCTCTCTCTCTTTATCTCTGTCCCTCTATTTCCTTCTGCATATCTGTCTTCCTCCATTATCTGTCTTTGTCTCTGCCCCGCTCTCCCACTCTCTTTCCTCCCAACTGGTAAAAGCAGAAGGCCGTTCCCACTGATCCTGGATCTGCTCGAACTATGGGGTGTAAATTCATTGAAGGAGTGTAGTACTGGACCTGCTCTACTTGCAAAGTGTCATTAGATAACTGTTGTTGTGATTTGGGACCATACAAATGAAATTGACTTGACTTGACTTACTATAGCCCTGAAGGAAATTCAGCCCTAATGAGGAACAACAGAACAGCAGATAAAAGCTTTTTCCAGAATGAGAGTGAATCTTGGTTTGGCTTTGACCGAAACACTGAAGGAGAGGCTGACGATGAGGAGTCATGTGGAGTTGGTCTGCTGTCTTCTGGATAGGTTCTTGACAAACACCAGATTGTCCTAGCTGGAGTTTAGCTTGTCCTAGTTGGAATTTAGCTTGTCCTAGCAGGAGTTTAGCTTGTCCTAGCTGGCATTTAGCTTGTCCTTGCCAGTGTTTAGCTTGTCCTAGTAGGGGTTTAGCTTGTCCTTGCCAGCGTTTAGCTTGTCCTTGCCAGCGTTTAGCTTGTCCTAGCTGGAGTTTAGCATGTCCTATCTGGTTTTTAGTTTATGCTAGCTTGTGTTTAGCTTGTCCTAGCTGGCATTTAGCTTTTCCTTGCCAGCGTTTAGCTTGTCCTAGCTGGAGTTTAGCATGTCCTATCTGGTTTTTAGTTTATGCTAGCTTGTGTTTAGCTTGTCCTAGCTGGTGTTTAGCTTGTGCTTGCAGGGGAGTGTGGAGGTGTTCATGTTATCAGGGCTGGGGGGGGGGGGGGGGGGGTATATGCTGGTTCTGTTGAGTCCGGCCCAGTTTGAATGAAAGTTGTTTATCAGCCACAGTTTACTTTGAGACAGACTCTACCTCTAATATGCAACGAACCAGTTCTTTCAGATTATTGTCGCTCTCTGCTATATGTGGAAACATATAATATATACATATATTGTGAAAATTTAATGCAAAAATACTATGATTCTGATTTTTTTGACACATTTGTCATTAATGAGGACATGAACAATTACTACAAAGACACAAAGGGATTTCCCCATGTATTTTTCATTTCACCTAACCTTGTAAGTAGCAGCAGTGAAGACTTATTTGATCTCACTAACAACGGTGTATTTTATTGTAGCAAACCTCTCCTAATAATAACGGCGTGTCCTGTTTATAAATTAGTTGTGTGATTGCTTCTCGGTGTCAAGCATGACAATTAGGAGGTTCGTGCATTGTGAACTCCAGGAAGAGAGTCAGTGGATTAAAACACCCTGAAATAGACATGAGGAAGTAGCAAATAAAATCTTCCAGCCAACTGAGTGGAAAAAATCCCCCTGGTCTCCCACCACACATGATTAAACACCAGTGCCCTAAAACAGGAGTTTTTTTTTTTTGCCTCTTTCTTTGCTAATCCCTTAACGTTTTGAAATCTTGACTACAACTGTGTCAAGTCGCTCAGCAAATGATCGGAGATGGGGGGGGGGGGTGTAAACAAGCAAGTAAACTTCTCAAGATATCAAATTCATGTGTTATATTTTCAAAGACAGAAAGAAAAAAAAATCAAAAATCCCTCACACCTTCTCTATGTCACATAAAAGCTGCCTCACTTAAGGATGTCCCATTAAAAAGTGTCTCCTCAGGGTGTAGAAATGTCTTCTTGGCTATTCATGAAGTGAAGTCAAAACACACTCTGTTAATTTGATTTGAGTCCCGGCACCTCTAAGCATTTACTTCTCGTGGCTGGACATCTTATTTTGAAGCGGCGCTAAAGGAGAAGGGAACGTTGAATGACAACTGGATGCTGGAGGTGACTAACGACAGCTCGCCGGGCTCCAGTGTCGTCCCAAGCTTGAGTCCTTCCAAATGACAAGTTTGACAAGTATTGCTTACCGTGTGACATCGGCTGTAACTCCATCTTGATTTGATTGAGGACAATTTATGACAGCTTGGTTCACACATCCTCTCACAGCTAATGAGTTCTGATACAGGTATCAACTTTGTCTTTTCCTGTTGGGCCAAATATGCCACACATCCTCATCAAACTAGGGTTTGAAACAAAAAAAACAAGAACCAAACAAACAACAAAAAAAACCCCAAACAACCAACCTGACATTGTGGGAGCTGATGTCAAGCAGGATATGACTGGCAGTGTTAGCGCTGTGTAATTAAAGTCAGCATCTCACTGTCTGGCAACCTGAAGAAGAAAAATAACATGCTGTCACACTGCGATTACTGACAATTAATCAAAGCTGCTAGTGTCTGGGCCCTGAGATAATTACAAAGAACACAAGAACACAGCAAACACTAATAGCATTGAGCTATATGATAAAAACACTCTCACTCCTGCTGGCTTTCATGGCAGGTCCAGGTTACAAGCTTTTCCCTTATAAAAGCATTTATACAGTGTATGTCTGTTCAATTCATACAGACATTTGCAATGATATTTGGTGTTCTTGCAGCTAAATGTGCAGGGTACCTGTTAGTGTTTTAATACTGGCCATGTAAATTTCGTTTAAAGCTAATATCTCGACTTAGAACTTAAGTCAGGATGTGTTCAGCTCGCAGTCTCTCCTGGAGACGTGGGTTGGAATCCCTCTTCTGACTGAGGTTTTTCACAGGAAGACAATAATTGTGAATTCAGTAGTTGGAGAAAAAAATCCACAGGTAGATAAGCTCACCTTTCAGAAAGCAGGTGCAGCAAAAACCCTGAGTCTGTAGACGCTGAAATGAGGTAATGTTTTAGAAAGAGTTAATACAGACCTGACGTAGAGGATAAATTACAGCCTGTTTCACCAAGAGAGGAAACTTAAGCATTGTGTCAGGTAACTGAGTCTGTGAGGCTAACCTGGTCGGGAGCAGGTTAGCCTTTACAACATCAGGAAGATCAGACCCTTCCTAACCCAACAGACCACACAGATTCTGGTTCAGGCTCTTGTCATCTCACGCATTGACTACTGCAACTCTCTTCTGGCAGGCCTCCCTGCATGCTCATTCAAGCCTCTGTAGATGATCCAGAATGCAGCAGCACGTCTGGTCTTCAACCAGCCCAAAAGGGCACATGTCACCCCGCTGCTGGTTTCTCTTCACTGGCTTCCAGTGGCAGCCAGGATCAAATTCAAGGCACTTCTCTTGGCTTACAAAACAATCACAAGAACGGCTCCAGCCTACCTGGAATCCCTGATCCAGGTCTACTCTCCTTCTCGCCCACTACGCTCTGCATGCGAAAGACGCCTGGTGCTTCCAGCCCAGCGCTGCTCCAAATCTCGAGCCAGACTCTTCTCTTCTGTTGTTCCCAAATGGTGGAACGAACTACCGAACTCTGTGCGTTCTGCTGAGTCCCTTTCTACTTTTAAGAGACAATTGAAGACTCAATTGTTCAGAGAACACCGAGGCACTGAACCTGATCTTCTCCTCTTTGGGGTAGAATAAGTCAGAGGGTCCAAGACCCAGCACATAGTGATTATGTAGCACTAACTGTGTTGTGTGATGTTGTATGTCTGTTTCTATATAAAAAAATTTTTTTTTAAATTTAAAAAAGGGTGGGGGGGCAACACTTCTTCTGCCACTAGATGGCAGTACCTGTGACCAAATCACAACTGAAGCACTTTTGCGCTTCCTATGGACTTTTCCTTAATTAGGTCTAAATTCTTGCTTGTGTTGTACGTCGCTTTGGACAAAAGCGTCTGCTAAATGAAATTGTAGAATTGTAGCCTCCACGAGCCTTGAGATTATCTGTCTCTCCTCCTTCTTACAGAGACTCTAACACCGTTTCATTTTCACAATCACTCATTTGGTGGAGTCACATGCATTTTAGTTTAACTGTCCGTCTGATTAAAAACCCAACTTCGTTCATAGAGCCCGTTTGTTGGACTATATAATAATATATTTCTGTCAAACATGGCGTGTCTGTTTGACGAGGATCGCACAGATGAAGAGGGTCAGTCCTTTCATTTTCAGATGATTTGAGCGGTACCTTTTTTCTTATATCTGTATAATCTTATCTCTTCCTACGGCAACATCAGAGCGACTGCACATTGAAATAGACACAGAATAATATTTCCTTTGTTTAACTGTACGATGCTTCCCTCACATTTCTCTTGCAGGACTGCACCTAAATGAAAAGAAATTTTAGCTTCACCATTCCTCTAGATTTCCCCTGTAATATTTAAGTGTGATTAAATGTTAAATGTATCAACTACATTAAAAGTTATGAATAGATGCAATAGATTTTTTTTTCTCTCACTTTTCTTGCTGGATCTTTTGCTGTTGTGGCTGCATTAATTTTTTTTCCCTTAAAAATATGTGCATTGTTACCATATGTACTGATGAGGATTGCTAATTCCAGAACAGTGAGGATGCAAATGTTTCCATGTTAGCTGTTGCTATGGTTGCCTCTGGTAATGTGGGCTTTTTATAGTCTTGGTTCACTCTCTTAACTCAGAGAGAACCTACGCAACATAATTTAACTCATATCGGCCGTTGTGGAACAGAAAACCCAGTTCCTCATCTGGGGGTCAATCAACCCAGAGTTCAGGGTTGGACTCGGCGTTTGTCAGACCTCCTTGATGAGACGGGCCCAAGAACCTGTATTCTTCAACACCAGGTGACCGCCGACACATCTTCTGAAGAAACTCAGTCTTCTTTTTGGCCTGAGAACTCAATAACATCACATGACCTGATTCCCACATGACTGAACTTTGTGGCTGTAGTTGTTACATCTGCGGTTGACTCAGGTTGAGTACTGAAATCCTGGAGTAGCATTTGCAATGAAACACACTGAGATTTCAGTTCAAATCTCAGTGGGACAGGTTCTTTTAAATGTCAAATTACCTATTCAGACAGCTAAAGTGGATGCAGCTGAATACGAACATGAAATTTCCCTCCATGTTGTGCTGCAGTTGCAACTCTCAAACGCTGAAGCGTAGTTTTCAATGATGGATTTTTACTCTACTGGAAGGATAAAGACACTCCTGTTCATTTCATTTTACTGCATCTTCTATTGCACATGAAAATTTGAAGTGAATTTCTGTGTGAACATGATTTGCATGAGACTGAATGGCTCTGTGTTTAATTGTAAGCTGCTTCACTCATGAATTAGCCTGTAGCAAGATATAATCCAAATATGACAACTTTGTTAAAGACACCTATTGTCAAGAGACATGGAGAGCATGAGTGTGTGTGTGTTTGTGTGTGTGTGTGTGTGTGGGGGGGGAAACAACTCAAAATCCAGCAGTCTGACTTCAACTCTCCCTGGAACCTCAGAGGCATGTGAAGTGCACAATACATCCATCCATCCATTTTCTTCCGCTTATTCCTGTTAAGGGTCGTGGGGGGTGGAGCCTATCCCAGCAGCACTTCAGGCACGAGGCAGGGTTCACCCTGGACAGGTCACCGGTCCATCTCAGGACCAACACATAGAGACAGACAACCATTCACACTCACAGTCACACCTACAGTCAATTTAGAGTATCAATCAGCCTCGTCCCCTCTTGATGTCTTTGGACTGTGGGAGGAAGCTTGAGTACCTGGAGTACCACTCCATATATATATATATATATATATATATATATATATATATATATATATATATATATATATATATATATATATATATGCACGGTGGTGCAGTGGTCAGCACTGTCGCCTCACAGCAAGAAGGTTCCAGGTTTGAGTCCCGGCTCCAGCACAGGATCTTTCTGTGTGGAGTCTGCATGTTCTCCCTGTACCTGTGTGGGTTCTTTCCAGGTACTATACATGTTGGCCCTGCGATGGACTGGTGACCCGTCCGGGATGGAAGCCACTGGGATAGACTCCAAACCCCCATGACCCTTAACAGGATAAGCAGTAGAAAATGGATGGATATTTTTGCATGCAACAATTTCACCTTTCAGAGGCTCAATATACTGTTGGTTTATCCAACTGACAGCTGTCGGTGGCCATCTGTGGGTTTAGGGCAGACAGTCTGGTTTTGAGGCTGGTTGTGTTGGAGGCAGTTGTTCATGAACATCCTGAACTGAATGTTTTGAAGAACGGAGAGCTGAGTGTACTCGTGTGAAGCTGCTGAGCAGACGCAGCCAGTGGACTCTGTCACTGGTCTTCACAGAGTAACTGGTCTTTTCCCCCCAGTTTTTCTTTATCTCAAGTGTGTTGCTCTGTAGAACTGAAATCAAAGCGCATCTCTCAGCTGGAGCCTGTAAAGCCAGTGGTGGAGCTCCGTACCGGGCTAAACAAAATGTCGATTGCATCTACTTCAAACCTTTGATGCACCTTTGTTTGTCTTTCTGTTTAATAAGACATTATTGGTGCAGCAGGTGGTAAAACAACACCCATATTGGCTTTTCTCTGTTTTAAAATGAACGTCTGTTTGTGATTCTGTTGTGGTCATGTGACCAAGCACCTGGGATGGGTGGACAGGAGGAGGTTCTCTTGGAAAACAGAAAACAGTAGTTTGGAAATGCTCATTACCGATAGTAAACTGGAACCACTTCATTTTTATTTGTGTGAACCAAAATTTAAATGAGTTCTTGCAAAGTGTGAACTTACAAAGCACTGGCTGGAGCACGGACAGACGACACGCGCACAATCCTAGACTCATTGAGTAGAATCGCTCCACTGTGACCACCATGGCCATCGTGCAAAACATATTGTGACAGTATCATTGTAGTCAGTACACCAGAGTCAGATCTAATATTGGATTGCAGTTTTTTTGGGGTGCTGTGGGAGTGGCAGCCCTGTTTGTAGATCTGATACAGTGATTTCTGGTACGACCTTCACTCAGACTCTGGATAAAAGCCGTGAGGCGACAGACAGAATCTACGGCTATGAGCTCTGCCCAATGTGGCAGTTCACCTTCGCTGTCTCCAGGAAACTATCCAGCCCCTCCAGAGTGTAATCTATCTTTACTTCTGTTATTTGCCCACAAGTTTTCTCACTGGTTTTTATTCCTTTGCAGTGTTTGACTGTTTGTGTACTGAACCTTTCTTCCCCTCTATGAAGACTTTTGTCACGTCTTTAGCCGTGCATTCAGGTCCTGGACGGGGCTCATTCGGTTTCCAGATTCTCTGCTGTAATCCATGCCTAAAACTGTAAATAATTTTAGTCGCCAAACAGGAAGTCAGTGGCCATGATGGAGTTTCACTTTGAGGAACTTTAATTCTAGACAATTGCAAAATGTAGAATCTTGAGTTGGCCATTTGACAGTTAACTTGTTCTACAAATATGAGCATAGCCAACAATGACTTTAACCCCTGAACAGAATGAATAGGAAATAGACCAGAACTATACATTTAAAACACAAACCTAAGACACCTTAAGTGCCCTAATTTCACATACAACAATACACTAAAAGTAAAGAAAAGCAGTACCTTCAAACACAACCATCATGATTACAGTGTGAAAATGACAGGGACATACAGTGTGAAGGCATGGCAGCAGCTCAGCTGGAATCGGCGGTTTAAGTACTCGCTCCATAATGACAGCTTTGCATAACTGCTGATAGGAAGAAGACACGCGCGCGCACACACACACACACACACACACACACACACACACACACACACACACACACACACGAGTTGGCTTTCCTATAACTTGACTATTTGTTTCCAAAAGCAGAGCTAATGAAATTAAAACTCTTAAACTCTACACAAGAAACTCTTGGATCTGTGATTTTAAACACCAAGTACAAAGTATTTGCTGGCTGAGTTTTACCCCATTTTACCCCTAAAATCCTTATCTTAATGATTATCTCGAAAATGTTTTCCAATAATACAAAGATTAACAAAAGCAAAGCAACTTTCATGCCTGTTGGACTCAAGTAATTTTTATTCTATTTTTTTCACTAAGAGGCAGTTGGCTTGTGATAATCACATTCACACTCTGTAGTCTATTCTCATGACACTGCAATGATCCCCATCCACGTGGTCATGAACAGTCCCTGTGGAGCGCAAAAGAGACGGAACGCATTGGCTGAAATGACAATTCCAAAAAATGTCTGTAGTCTGATGATTTAACAAAGCCTTTGTCATGGTTGTAAACTTTCAACTGAGCAAACTGGCAACCTCAGAAACAAACTGATTTCATGATGATCCATTCATCATCTTTCAACTCTGTGTAAACATCTCTAGTTGCTACATGGACTGTAAAAAATGATGCTGGCTACAAAGGAAACCCAAAAATGCCTGCAGTTGATGCCAGAGGATGAGTGCTCAGTCATCGTCGATTGTTTCTGAGATACTTTATACACACACACACACACACACACACACACACACACACACACACACACACACACACACACAGAGTCAAACCTTTATACGACTGCCTGCTTCACCTTAATGTCAACCTCAACCACTGAGCCAAATTGTTATGCTGCTTTTGTCCCCATTGGCACGTGTTGTCCCCAATTAACCAGTCTGAAGTCTGGTTTGTGTCACCCAGAAAGAGGTTTATGTCACACACACACACACACACACACACACACACACACACACACACACACACACACACACACACAGAGCTGTTCCCTGTAATTGCTAAATTGGAAAATATCAGAAAGAGCGAGCCCCGTTTCACCGGACTTGTAATCCCTGTCAGATGTGCTTAACATCTCATTTCAGACGGGAAAGTTTGCTGCTTTGACCAAGCCAAGGCAGCCAATCCGAGCAGGGATGGACTGACCTCCTACGCCCCAGTTCAGGCACTTTGGTGATGGAAGGCACTGAAGCAGTAATTGAATGTCACAATATTTGACAGCCCCACTGACAACTTGAAAAAAGCACCTGTCGGTGGGTGAGACATTAAACGTGGATTTCTGAGAGTGAAAGAAGCATGGAGAGAGTGTGGAATGAATCACACAATCCTTGTCAGGTTGTGGTGTTATGCAATCAAAGTCTTGTCAAAATACAAGTGAATCTGTCGCTCTCAGAGGAGAAACAGAAGATTGCAGGGAGCAAAATAAACATTTTGATATTAATCATATTATTTTGATCATCATTGTTATTTTATTATTGTTCATGGTTTCATGACTTTTGAACTCAGTTTCCCATAATTCCTCAGTGACACGCTTTTATTCCTGCAGCTGAACACACCACCTCAAGTGTACAAAAATTCTCCACTGCCATTGTCCACTCACTCTCCAGCTCCAGTGTTGTCCTCCTCTGAAGACCCTAGTCATGCAATAAATTTGATACTGAGCAGCAGAGACACCAGAACCCGCCTTCATCCTTGTTGGGTCATCACAACCTGAGCGTAAAAGGTTAATCCAGTGTGAGTAGCCAGCTGATTAGACTTCGCCATCAATAAAAAGCCTGCAGAGAGGACGGGGGTTATGATGGCATTTGACACCGGGACCAACAACAGACAGCAGACGTCTGTTATGTCTGCAGAGGACTCCAACACCCCCAGACACTTACTGGCTGTTGATCAGAAAAATGAGGGTTCCTGATGAATCATAATGTGATCCAAAGAGTTTTATGTGAATTTTTTTTATGGCAAAATTGTATGATGTTAGCCTGACGCTGAATTGCGGTTCGTTTCTCTTCATTTTTCAGTGGGACCAGGCTCTCTATGCAGCTGTTCTCTGAGAAGGGCGTTTCTAAAGAGGGGTCGTAATCCTCATTGGCAACCAATCACAGCACTTGACATTGGGAGAGACAACTAGCGTGACCTGAGCGGGGACCAGTGAGCATCTCATGTTTAAACACAGACATTTGAGGTGGCCCAGCTAGTAGCCAGTATGCTGCAGTTCAGCAACCCCGATGATGGTTGACTTGTCACAGTGGGACCACATTTCCCATCAGCCGACTTCATGTTTAAATGAGCATAGAGGTTGTTAAGTGCTTTCTAATTGCAAATGATTTTACAAACTGGCTTTTGGATTAAAGTAAATTGTGAGCAGTGGCGGTATTAGAGAACTAATGTATCTCCTGTTACTTACAAACTACTTCTCCTAACCCCTCCAGTAGTTCTGCAGAACACACTGTCCGACACACACGTCAAGGACCTTACAGGTTTTGCTGAGCCTGGTTTAATTTATTTTAACTTGAGAGTTTAATGCAGAATTTTTCTCAATTGCTAATCCTCCTTGGTTGGTTATTTGATTTTTTAAATCAATCCATCTGTCCATTTTCTACCACTTGTCCTGTTAAGGGTCATGGGTGGTGGTGGTGGTAGGGGTGGTGGTGGTGGTAGTGGTGGTGGTGGGGGTGGAGGTGGAGCCTATCCCAACAGCCTTTTGGCGAGAGGCGGGATTCACCCTGGATGGGTCACCAGTCCATCACAGGACCAACACATAGAGACAGACAACCATTCACACTCACAGTCACACCTACGGTCATTTTAGAGCATGTATTAAAGGAGGTGTAGGCTCCCAGATTTCTATGTACTTTTTGTTGTAATCCCTGAATTTGTCATGATGCCTCGATGGTAATCAATAAACTGTGATGTTTAAAAAAGGAAGCATCAAAATACTTAAATCATAAGGGCTGCAGGGCCAAATTTACCTCCACCCAATCAAAACCCGCCACCAGCCAGATTGGTTGGCCCATTTAGCTGTCCATCAACAGCCGAAGCCAAACTGCACCTGATTGGGCAGCTCAGCTGTCCATCAGAAGGCTGAGACCAGGAAACCTAAAATGGGTTTCAACACCTTGTTGGATCGGTGTTGGGTGAGCAGCATCAAGGAGGACGAGCATGGAGCCAGAAGAAAACACTTCAAAAAGAAAAAAGATTGTTTGTAGAACAAGCAATAGATAAGAGGGAGGAGGATAAAAGGCTCGGTGCAACGCGACTGATTCTTGGGGATTCATTTGCTCACTGGAGGAGTCTAAAAGAATCAAAAGGTTTCGCTACGGACGTGCATGTAGCAGCCTTTCTTTTGGACAGGTAAGAAACCCATCTGCTGACTTTACTAGGTCACTAGAGAGGCTAGATTTGAGGGAGGGTTCAAGATCAGATTGTGATTAAAAAAATGATTCAGAAAGATAAATGCCATATTTTTTATATATTGTTTCTTTTGTTAAATAAAAAAATAAAGTCATATATATATATGTATATATATATATGTATGTATATATATATATATATATATATATATATATATATATATATATATATATATATATATATATATATATATATATAAACATTTTTTTTATGGTGGCCCCATGTAAAAAGATATGCATTAAAGTCATTGGTAATTTTTCCAGGGCCCAACACCGCAAGACCACAACATGTGGCTTTCTAAACTCAGCAAAGCGTTCTGGTGCAGACCAACACTGGAGATGTACAACTGTGATCACCTGCATTCTTAATTGTCTTGTTTCCTGAGATTTAATTGGTGTGAACAATCGTCTGTAGGAGGCTGTTATATATATCTAGAGAGAGCAATGTGATCCATTGTACCTAAATAGCTGTTTGCCTGTGATCTGTGGCTCATCTCGAGATATTTATGATATTTATACTTGTATTCATGATTTCTTTTCTCGCTATCAGTATCAAGAATCAATAGCTGACAACAGTGAATGAATCACATTCAGTGACTCATGGGGTCTCTAGGGCCTCTCCACCTGGCGGGCCATGCTAGTCATGTGGGCCTGGCCAGTTATTACCACGCTCTGTCAACACACCGCAGGCCCTAGATAAACAGGGACTGAAAGGTTGTGCCGAGCAGGAAACATGATCAATACAGAGTAGTGATATGTGCAACTGCCTCCAGTCAAAGGCCATTTCACAGGAATCAATGACAACAACACAAGCCCCCCTAACAGGGAGACAAGGGAGATCATCTACATGACAACATCCTCTCAGCTGCAGCTCAGGATGGGAGCTGAACACTCACCAGTCTGAACAGTTGTCTGAGGAAATGGTTGCAGTCTCTTGGAGCAGTTACACCTTTGCTGTGTAAAAATCTTCATCTCCAACGAGTCAGTTTCAACAGCAAATCCTTCACATGAAGAGCACTCATTTAAGAGAGTTCCTAGTTTTCCTTTCACATCCCCAGTCATGCAAGAACACTGCAGCTCTGAGTGGTCTCACGCACCCGCCACTGCTTATTCACAGTCGAGGCACAAGCAGCAATTAAGTTGTCTAAAACAGAGAATTAACGGTGATGCAACGGCAGCAATACAGCCAGCCGGTAGTGTTTTGTAGCCGTATACAATGAGTCTGCCCGGTTCAAACGAGACAGTCTGGAGATCATCGGAAAGATGCTGAAAGACAGCGTGCAGCAAAACAGTTTGTCCCATACTTAATGAGGATAGACCTCCAGATTTAATCTGATGAAATACACAGGAAATAGTGAAACGTGTGCAGGACATAAGAAGTTTATCAATGTTAAAATGCTAGCGAGGAGAGTCGAGGCTGCCAGTGTGGATTCAGGCTTCAGGAATGTCTTGCTGCTTGGTTCTTTAGTGTTCTGGATCCATTTGAGCTTCCTCACTTGTGATTGCACAAAAAAAACCAAAAACATTTAAATACTGTGAATATGAAATATGGTAAACAAATACAACAACTTCCTATCAGCTGGCAAATATTTACAAAGAGGATGTTTTCATGATGGACATTGTTCTGAGTTCTTTCTATAATCCGTTGCTTCATAAAAAAAATGTTATTCTACTTTAAGGGAGAGCAATTAATTAAGGAACAAACTGAAAAGCTTCACGCCAGCATTTCTAGAACTTTTTACATCACATCCTCAGAACAGAACATTTCTAGCCTGGCTTCTATTTAATTTGACTGACATTGATGTTATTCATATGGTACAATTAAAACTTAAATTTCATAGAAAAACATTTTCCAACCATTCATTTACAAATCCGTGTGACATCAGCTGATACAGTTTGACAGATGTGATGGATTCTACATCTCCTGTCTCTTCTCCCTTCCTCTGTCTTCTTATTTCCACAAAATGTAAAGCAAAAGCCACAAAAGAGGAAACGCTAATTTACAGCTGTTGCCATCAAGGCATCTGAAGGGAATAAAGCAGGCGATGTAGATCATATATTCACATTTACTGTTTTTCGAAAAAGGCAAAACCTCCTCAAGCGAGTGCTGAAACTTTTTAGCAAATATGAGGTGTTTTTAATGGATAATGCTGTTTCCATAAAAACAAAGAAAGTCACTGTCCTGATGTTATGACAGGTTTGGGCCAGTCTGATATCATACTGTACAGCGAGGGATTCGTGCACCAGAAGCCAGTGGTTGGGGGGTAATGCAGAGATTGAACCTTGCAGGCCCCCCACACACGCTCAGCACTAAGACCGCTCCACGCTGCTCCGCTAGCTGTAGTGTTGCTCACAGTTTCCTCTAAGTGCTGACCTTCAATTTCAAATATTTTGACTTCAAACTTTTCGCCGACCTTTAAAATTGTAATCAGAAAGATAACTGCTGTAGGCAACGTAGCCAGGACGCAACACCAGGAAGTGGAGGACGAAGGAAGAAAAGCTTAATTTGCATGTTTCATTGTACCCTGAATTGTAAGACCCCATATTTCAGGTAGGAAAAAATATCGAGATCGAAAAAGCATCCCGAAGCGAGCGAGCGTGTACGTTAGAAGAGAGAGCGAGCAGCGCCACCGTCTCACAACTGCTCTCTGTCACAATTTACATGCTCGAGACAAAACTTTAATTGCCACAAGATTATTTTTGACCTCTCAATGTTATGATTTTATGCCCTCAATTCCTGATCCTGTGTTCGTTTAGTTTGTATTTGCGCTCTCATGATTTTGACAGCTATCTGACGCCATAGACATATCCCTCAGCTTTGTCTCCGAGCTCACAGTGAAGGGAGAGCAAATCTCTTGTTGTCTGAAGGTGGCTTAATGGATGTGCTGGAGACAGGCGCTGACACTCAGGGGTTACCTCTCCTCCTTGCTAGCGCCTTCACCTCCCATGTTGTAGTCGCACTGGGAATTCAGCTCCAGTGTCTGTATGTGTTGCTACATAAAACAGGTCACACCCCTGCCCCCAGCAACATATCGGGCATTCCTTTTCTCCTCAGTGCAAAATGCAGTATTTTCAGCGAGCTTTCATAAGGGTGTAGTTAAGGAATGTTAGGTTAAGACTTTAAAAACACCTGGTTAAGGGAGGAGAAAGATCATCTTGATAATGGACAACAATGGCTGAAAATATTGCAATAAATACACTCCAAACATCCTGATGTCCTGTTTAGAAGGTCCTGTTGTGATCCCACAAACATATCTGTGAAATTGCACATATTTTGATAAACTACCTTGTTGAGTAACCAGAAACACAGGTACAAATCCCCAAATCTCACTCGGGCTTATGCTTACTTGGTTTATGTAAAAATGATTGGACATTACTTTTTGACAATGAACTGTGAATAGGAATGAATCATCCAAGTGCAACCTGCACCATTTTTAAGGTGGAGGCGTCTTGTATCTAGAAGTTTAAGATAACAAGGAAAATCATGTTGATCAGATAGAATATTATCCATCAATCTATCAATTTTCTACCGCTCATTCTGTTAAGGGTCACGGGGGGGGGGGTGGAGCCTATCCCAGCAGCCTTCAGGTGAGAGGCGGGGTTCACCCTGGACAGGTCACCAGTCCATCTCAGGACCAACACATAGAGACAGACAACCATTCACACTCACAGTCACACCTACGGTCAATTTAGAGAATCAATCAGCCTCGTCCCCTCTTGATGTCTTTGGACTGTGGGAGGAAGCTGGAGTACCAGAGAGAACCCACACAGGAACAGGGAGAACATGCAGACTCACACAGAAAGATCCTGTGATGGAGCCGGGACTGGAACCTGGAACCTTCTTGCTGTGAGGGGACAGTGCTGACCACTGCACCACCGTGCCACCCATAGAATATTATAAATTCTAGAATATGCCATGACGGCAAAGGGGTAGCAGTAATTTCAAATTTCATGGGTGGAAATAAAAACAAATCAAACAGATGTGACCACTCTTCCAGCACATTATATGTATGTTATATTATCATTAACAGATTTAAAATTTTCATATTCCTAACATAGCTGGGAATCTTTCCCTCAGCTGGTCATCAGAGATTATTAATCTAATGAAACCACCCACTTGAAGCTATAAAACCGAGTGTCTGGCGCACCGCAGAAGCCGAGAGAGTAATTATCCAGATGTCTCAGTTGGAGGTTAAGGTGGTCTGCTGATGGGGCATCCAACCTGCCTCCCGAAAAGAAGATAAAACTTTATTAAACACAAATGACAGTGGGACTTTGCATTTTAAATCATTCAACACCTTACTTTTGGATGTGCTTCTACCTCAGTTTGTAATCTGCTTTGTTTTTAAAATAACTTTTGACATTAGTCAGAGTAGAGGCGTGAATGTTTCATGTGTAGGTGGAGGGAGAAAGCGTGATACTGGGAGAGAGGCACGCTCAGCTGGCATTTACGGGTGGCAAGTGTAGGAAAAGATGCAGTTTACAGCTTGAAAGATGCCAATTGACAGAATCTCATAAACGAACTCCGTCCTCACAATCACTGTCTGTATAAATAACAATACAAAAATCCCATGAATAATAAATAAAACTGCAGTTCAATGTTCAAAAGAGCTTCAAATGTAGCAGTAACTTAAAAAAAATTCCTTGTTGCTCATCAAACAAACCAGAACATTTGTAGACGCTCACAGAAGGAAAGACAGAATCACTGCAGTTCAACACAAGACAGACCCTTTGTCTTACGAGAGGAATGGAATCCTAACGCTTCCCTCCCCCCCTCTGCCTCTCTGTCCCCATCCCTCTCTTTCCCCTTCATTGTACGCCGTTATTTTTTTTTGCAGGTGCATCTGCAGTG
Source organism: Aulostomus chinensis (assembly GCF_037954235.1). Classification (NCBI taxonomy): domain Eukaryota; kingdom Metazoa; phylum Chordata; class Actinopteri; order Syngnathiformes; family Aulostomidae; genus Aulostomus; species Aulostomus chinensis. The sequence continues at coordinate 11,912,482 of NC_141321.1, read as the reverse complement.
ATCTATTTTTCTCTTCATATCTTTTAATGATTCATGCTTTGGGGTTTCTCGCCCCCTCGTTTGAAAAGCTTAGTGAACAAAGAGAGAAGATGAGGGGAGGACTGATCAGACAAATAAGAGAGCAATCATGACGAGATGAACAAAAGCGCCGGATTAGAGAAAAATTCATAACAGAGGAGCAAAAATGTTGCTTAAAAAAAGGTGCGTGTGTGTGTGTGTGTGTGTGTGTGTGTGTGTGTGTACCAGAAATGATGGAATGTGTGTTTGATAGTTGTTTGCTGCACATAGTAGCTGAGCTTTGAAGTATTTCCCTGGGTGTGGACACACTGATGGGGAAAAAAAATGAAAATTCAGCACAAAAACTCCCCCCCCAAAAAACCCCTCATCTTTATTTTATTATTTTGTTATGATTCATCCTGACATACATTCATGTATCACAGCACAGTGGTGACTGTGGAGACAGTTTCCTTGTCCAGGCGTTGAGCTGTACTACAGGTCGTAGATTATTGGACATTATTGATTGAACCTGAATACTCGCATTAATCCCACTCAAGTCAGTTAAGAAATAGAACAGAAGTAGAAAGGAAAACAAGAGGAGGCAAGATTTGTTAAGGCCGGATGTGGAAAAGCTGGAATATGATGAATAATGTACATTGATATGTGTGACACCATTGATGACTTTGAGTACACGGTACATGTAAGGGATTTGGTGAAGTACTCTGAGGTGCTGCGATAAAAAGCGATTCAGAATGCTAAGCTAACAGCTGATCTCTTACGACACACAGAACAGAGAAGAGAAGCGCATCTATCTTCTTGTCTGGCTCTGGGGGGGGGGGGGGCAGCAGGTAAATGTAGTTCTTCAAAAAAGTTGCTGTGTTCCTGTAAAATTGATTGGACTTTCTTTAATTGTTTTGATTGTGCCGGATTTTTGATCCAATCGGTGGTGCACTAGTCAACTGGTCTACGTATTTCTGAGGACATCAAATACACAAAAACATTGACGTTCCCCCCAAACTGCTGCATCACTTCACCTCAACTTTACCCAAATCATAGACGTTTGGTTGTTCTCCATGACGTTCTTTGGTGACTGGTATCATTCCGTTCCGTTCCGGAGCCCCGGGGGAGGACCGCCTCACTGAAACATCATCATCAGGACCTGACAGCCTGAGACATTTTCTGTGCTTCAGTATTTCCATCTCTTCTTTTCTCAAATGAAACTGAAACCAGGTATGAAGTGAGAGTGTCTGACTGATTCCGTTCATTTATGCATAGACATTATAGAACCTATGGAAGCAATTCTGTAAATAATTAAACATGAAAAACAAATAATGATGGCCCTGCAACGGCTTGGCGACCCGTCCGGGGTGAACCCCGCCCCTCGCCCCGTGTCAGCTGGGATAGCCTCCAGCCCCCTCCCCCAGGACCCTTAATGGATAAGCGGTACAGAAAATGGATGGATGAAAATACACAATGAGTAAGAAGAAAGAGAAAAGATATAACAGACAAGCAGAAGTGAGTCAAGCACAGAGAAAATCAGTCACTATCAAAACATGTTGCTTTTTTAAAGAAAATAAAAACCTGCACACATTTTCCTTTTCGCTCTCTCATATACATAAAACAAAACATGTATTTCTTACATAAACACGGAAATATGCTGTAAAAGAAAAAGTGCAAAAGTTCCAGCAGCTGTTTTTGCAGACTGCTATGTGAGATGATTGGCTTGTCTGGACTGGTAAGCGCGCGTGCTGGTGACGTGCTCAGTGCATCGTCGCTCTATGAGTCACAAACACTTCCAACCCAGATAGCAAATAGATATCAGCCTTGATGAGGGATGACACCATGGTTGAATAAAAGAGATTTTCAACTTCCTTTAAATCTCTCTAACTCAATAATTATGATTTTCATGTAATTATTGTTTAGCAAGGTTTTGTTTGACCTCAGACTCTCTTCTCTACTTGATCAGTGTATCAGCACAGGGTTATTCTGTCTGCAATGTCACGCTTTGATGGTGATAATAATGCATTTATTGCACTGGCTGGCTGTCTACTGGAGTTCTATGTCCAGATGATCTAAAATCAATGTAATTAGAAAATGAGATAATTGGATAATCAATAAAACAAACAGCAGGAACAGTTTTTAAATGTGACTTTACAGTACACCAGGTCCTATTTCAGCTGTCTGCTGGTCAGAAGCCCTGCTGTAATAAATGTGAGGTATTTGAAATACTGGTAAATGAGGCTTCAGGCAGTCTTTACTCTGTTTCAAAGATATTAAAGTGGCACAGGGGGTCACACTCAAACAAGGAGGAAAAGATTGAAGAATGTCACACTTTTAATAACACCACACGGGAGCTGGGGACACAAACGTTTCCACTAGATGTGGAATTCATTCAACTTAATTCATCTGTTGTGCACAACGGGGAATTCTCTCAGAAGTGAATTTCAAATTCTCCATTTGTGGGTTTAAGCTGGAAGCCTGGATCTCAGTAGAATTCTGGAGCTTTGGGTCTTGATGAGATGAGATCATCTCTAAAGTACAGGAGATTGATTTAACTAAACACCTACCAGACTGGAGCCAATCCCAGCAACATAGGCGTGTGTGTGTGTGTGTGTGTGTGTGTGTGTGTGTGTGTGTGTGTGAGAGAGAGAGCGCATTCAGTATGTTTAACGCCATTCAGTTTGCCAAATGGTCCCACAGTGTCAATGAATTGATGACTGATGTGTAGAAGTCCAAAGATTTCCCAAATCCCACTTAAATCCCTGTTAAATGGAATGAAATAGTTTTTCGCTCACCTTGATTGAGGGTTTAAGGGCATAAAATGTTGCACCATTTATTGATTGTAAAACACCTTGAGGCAAATTCTGATTTGTTATGTCAGGTTTTATGAATAACATTTGATGAACTAATTAACTTCAACACTCCACTGCAGGATGTTTGGTGGCGGTAAAAGAAAACAAAAAAACTAAACGTGAAGTGGTACACCGAAGTTTTATACTGTATTTTCACTCAAACTCAAGTGCTTATGGACACCTGAGCGTACAGACAGTTATAGACACAAATTACTCCATGAAGCACTAGAGAGTTCATAAACTGATGTTACTGACAGTTTAACGGTTGTTAGCCGTCAGTCACCATTAGCTTATAACTAAATGTACGTGGTTGGCTCTTCCTGCAGGCGGGAGTCGTAAAGAAGTGACGCAGGAGGGAAAAAATGGGAGCTCGAGTCACCTGTTTGTGAGTACTTGAAGGGTAAAACATACTTTTCAACTGAAGAAACTTCCTTTTTTAAGTGTCTAACTGTTAAATGCAGACAGAAAAATTAAATTCATGGACACCAGTTCACGTTGATCATGATCACCCCCCCCCCCCCAACAACTCAAAAACACAAACTATAAATTACAGACAAGTGAATGCTGCTTCATCAAGGCGATAAGATCAACAGCTGCTCGCATCACAACAATTCCCCAGTTCCAGCAGCCAGAGTGGCTCCCTCTTTTCTGACCTTGTTATGTCACTGGAGATAAACTTGAGAGAGAGATACTAGAATGTATAGTGGTTGTTATAATCAAGGCATATGAGTCTTTCTTTTAGGACAAAAGGAGGGATATTTTGCTTAAGTTTTCACTCCAGTATGAATGTAAATCTCACACACACAGGGTTGAGCATCTTTACCAGGCCACATTTGTGACCTAGATTTATTCATTTTTTTTCCCTTTTTCACATACTTTTATGTTTTCGGAAGCAAATAAAATAAAGCACACTCATGTAAATGGCAAGTGGTCGCAAATACCAACAGCTCTGGGAAATAGAAGAAGATTTCCGATCCAAAAAGCGAGAAAATGAAAAATGCTAATCATGCCCATCTTCAACCTCGAAGGACAGCGAAGGACGAAGCCTTTGAGGTTGCCCGGGATCGAGGGTGCATACAAGCCCAGCGTTCCCAGAAAGGCTCATCCCGGACTCGTCAATGGGAGGAGAGTGATGCACTTTGCAGATAACCACTTAATCAGAAGCACTCACTTTGAAGAAGTCCCATCACACACAACAGCTGCAAGGCAGGGCTTGAGCTGAACTCTTCCTCTGGTCGCCGGTGGCAACCACTCACACTGGCGAGGATATGTATGTATGCACACATGCGCGCGCGCGCACACACACACACACACACACACACACGCGCGCCGTGAAACACAGTAATCATCATCATCAAACAAATGCTCTTCCTAAATGACAACATAGGTCATTTGTTGAAGTGCAGGGCATTAATACATTACTAAGGAACATGCTGTAATTGCAAAATTAATCTCTTTTATGATTCTGGGATGCACATTGTTTTGATCTCAGTATGTTCAGAGAGCAGACGTAAGAGGCGCATTATTATGGGAGAAGGACATTGTTATTATAAAAGGGGGGGATACACGTTCAAAGTTTCCCCCCGTACTCATTGATTATATTTAGCGGTATTTAGCAGTAGTTTTACAATCTTGTTATCTGTCATTGTGATCATGTGACTTCTGCAGTGCTGCTCTACTCAGTCAAGCTCAACTAGCTGCTGATATCAGAAAGTGTCTTCACAGTATCAAATACCTGTTCAAACACATTACAACTATATTTTGCACGTGTCAAATATGAAAGGATTTTTGCAGAAGCTTTGGAGTTTTTAGGAGACATGTTTGATGGAGCAGGAAATTACAGAAACTAATGAGAATGATGGTTCAGACTGTGTAGTATCATTGGCTATGTTGTAATACACAGAATGGGTCACCAACACTAAGGAGCCTTTATTCAAAATAAGAAAAACTTTATCGAGCTTCGCATGTACATTATTTTGTTACACTCCAATTACACCTATGTATGTTTAACGCTCCTGTCTGGGAAACAGGAGAGAAGCCTGGTTCTTCTACCTAGATACTCCCTTTCTTTCCTGTTTTTTCTCTTAGGGACATTCCAGAGTCATCAACGAAATGCCATCTGTCTGCCTCTAGAAAACAAAAATTTTAATTTACTGGGATTTATATGTAATAAATACATAAAAATAATGCAGAAATTTCTGTGATTACAATTTGGAATAATTATCTGGTCTGGCCACAAGATGACAAAGAAACCGCCTGTCAGGTCCAAAAATACGGGTGCAAAATCCAAAAGCAGACTCCAAAATGAGAACAAAAAGGCTTTATTAACTAAGGTTCTCAGGCACTTGGCAACAATCAAAGGACAAAAAACTCAAAACTAGATGGCACTAAAAAGGAACAAGGTGAGAAACAAAAACACTACTAAGGGCAAAAACTACGAGGACCAAGACTATCTCAAGGTGAGCAAAGAGAACAAGACGAACTGGCACGGGACAAAGGACTATATATACACAAGGTAATGGGGCACAGGTGGAGCACATTCGGGAGGGGCCAGACAATCACAGGAGCGGGAAACACGGGAGGCAGTAAGGGCAAGTGACCTGAAACAAGAGGAGAGTTAACCTTCACAATAAAACAGGAAGTGCAGGACAGACAAAAACAGTGACATAAACTAGACTCACCCAGTGCTCCACTTAGGATAAGACGCAGACATGATCTAAACATGGAAATCTAACATAAGACATGACTAACAAATGACAGGACATGACACCGCCATGAAAATGCTTGTTTTCTGAATGGAGTTTGGTGGATTTTTTCAACATCTGCAACCTTAGTGTTCCCCAGGGATGTCCAGGGAAGCCGGCCAGCTTTTCTTCCATTAAGGAGTCAGTAAGAGTGCCATTTGACCCAAGAAAAATTATAATCCAAACAAGTAAATGTTGAGATTATTCATTGTTTGAAAATGGTGATTATTTTAGGGTTGGACTGAATGAAATGTCCCTCTGTCGGCCTGTCTGTCCTGGGTCCATGATGTCTAACTGCCATTTTCATGCATTCCTTAAATAAACATCAGGTGTTGGACCGTGTGCCCCTCCCCTGAAAAGCCATTTTGCACCCATATTGAAAAATCATCCACTTCAGGGGAGGTGGTGATGTCAGTTCCTCCAACGGTCCAGACTGCAGCAAGTCCAGGCCAGCTCGGAAAAAAACCCAGCAGAAAGTCACTTCCTGAAGTACACAACAAACCTGGATGTAGTACAGCAGCGCGAAACACAATCTTTGCTCAAAATGACGTATTATAAACATGTTTATACGTGTGTGTTTGTTGGTACCAACCAGCTCCTCAGAATCTTGTGTTTTACGAACAGTGACCATGTGACTTTTGTGTGACGCTATTGAGCCACAGACTTTCTGTGCCCACCCACCATGAAACTGATCCTAACTGATTTCCACTGGAATAGGTTTCAGCACACAATCCAGTGTTACCAAGGTTACATGACTATAGATCATCTTGCAACAAGTGGGGCTAATCACCCAACATGGAAACCTTATTCTTCTCTTAGATAGAGTACATGGATGAGGAGCAGAGGCCTGACATGGTGATGTTAGATAGAAGAGGGAACAAAAGCATCTGCACTTGTAACAATTGAAAGAATTCAGTATTTGTTGTAGTGTTTGAGGTCACTAGTTGATCATCTAGGGCAGCGCAGCTCAGAGGTAGAGTGGCTGTCTTGCAACTGAAGGGTCGCTGGTTTCGATCCTCACTTCCCCCAGTGACCATGTCCAAGTATCCTTGAGCAAGACAATGAACCCCTAATTGCTCCTGATGGGCCTGAGACGAACTGGTGACCCGTCCAGTGTGAACCCCGCCTCTCACCCATTGTCAGCTGGGATAGGATCCAGCCCCCCTCAACAGATATGCAGTACAGAAAATGGATGGATGGCTGGATGATGGATGGATGGCTGGAAGAAGTTAATAGTCAAACTCTCCTTGAATTTTCAAAATCCCCCTCCGATGTTAAGCTGGCAGTGTTTCGTTTTTAGCCCCTGCCGGGGTCGTGAATGAGTAACCATGACAGCTCATATCAGCTCTTGCAAATGAATTCCACAAATAACTTGGTGGCAGGCCAAAATTAAAGTGGATGTTGCCATTGTTTATTTAATCTTTGCAAATCACTGTCTCTAATATAGATCATTTGCGAGGTTAGGTGCTTTACTCTGCTAGTAATTTGGTAGATCGGGCCAAACCCATGTTTGGATGAGGGTTACAGCATTTTCAAAGCTGGAAACCGTCAATGGGTATGAATACACACTAATTGGGATTAATGGCAATAAATAGGGTATACAGGAGTGATTGACTTTATTTACCTTAACATTAATTTAAACGTTTTACTTTTTCATAAGCAGATATGTACGCAAACATTTGTAAGACGCATTAAAAAATAATGTTTTTTGACTTGAACTAGAATTTTAAAACACAATCAGTCCTTACAGATATTACGCATTTCCTGCAATTTGACAGCCACTCTACCTCTGAGCCGTGCTGCCCCAACCTCCTGCATTATTACCAATATTCTGACTAGAATCATTTTGATTTCAAGCATATCATGCAGTCCTGTCACTCCGTATTTTCACATGAGAATCGTGTAAAGCCTGTTTTTAGTGTTTGGAGGGAAAGGTCCCTGTGAGAAGTATACACTTTATCATTTCATGTTTTCAGATGTCGAATAAAAACATTTAAACTAATATTAACATCCGTTTGTTTAGGAGTGTCGCTCTGGATGGCGTCTGGAGTTTCCTAGTCATGATTTTAAGTGACCATGTGGCATACAGACCATGAAGCTGCTCAGTTCAGTGGCTTTGTAACTTTTTTGTGAATTTGTTTTGTACACAAGAGTTAAAGCCGTGTGGCAGATAATGAACCCTGATCATTTTTTATGATTTCATGACAAAAGTTGTAAAATGTAATCTCTTTGTTGCCATGATATGACTGCGTGCATCAGACGACCGTGTCGAGGGATCTTAGCTTTGCCATGAAATAACTCCATTTTTCAAGTTAACTTAATTTTGCAATACATAGTAAGAAGTTCATACCAGACCAGTTTTGAGCTTGATCTCCATAATAATCTGATGCAAAAAGTTGCAATTGCTTTTTTCATTCAGTAGATGAAACAGGGCATTTATCAGTGTAATAAACCCATAAAATGCCTCCATAGTGTTTGTCAGAAGTACAATTTGTTCTGAAAAACATCACTAAATCAAGGTTTAGCCTCTGTAAACACGTTGTGTTTTTTTCAGAACAAGGTACCTCAAACCAGCAGTATGGAGGCATCTCTTTTCATTTTAATCATGATCAAATGTAAATATACCCACTGGGGCCAGAAAAACCTGTTGGACCTCCAGTCACATCTCCATAAAGTTGGAAACAAATATAAAAAGAGCCTAGCATGAATGTTTGCCTGCCCAAATAATGAAAAACAACCAAAGAGCATGGGGAGGAAGCCACGAGTGTCCACATACTTTTGTCTGTCTACTGTTGTGTGCTGCAGCGTTCCGGGACCCTGCTGCTCCCCAGCTTTAACTCCTTTGAGAGACAATTGTGTGCTTCCTTTAAAAATGGAGAAGAGCAAACCTTTTCTCATGAGATTGCCATCCTCCTCCTCCTCCTCTGTATCCACACCATCACCGCAGACACGAAGATGCACACAAGCCTATTTTACATCATCCACCCACTAAAGCATGAAATGTAGCTGTATGAAATGTGACTGCAATAATTACCAACTCAGAGTCAACAACGTGAACCCTAGTGCTGCCCAGGGATGTTAGAACATTGTGTAGCTCAACCATATGTGCCCCCTCTCTCCCTCTCTCTCTCTCTCTCTCTCTCTCACACACACACACACACACACACACACACACACACACACACACACACACACCTTTCTTCAAGACCATTCCTCCTTGGGGAGCATATGCAATGCAGTGATCCAACACTAATTCGACTGCCTCTTCTCAGTATAATCTAATCTGCTCTACTGGGGAAACAGATGAAGGGGCATAAAGAAAAGAGGCCTCACGAACAAATAAACAGCTTTATTCTGTGTGACATTACGCCATTGAAATATCATCTCAATGACGCTCTCAGATTTAATTTGACCAAACCTGCACAAGTGACATCACTGTATGATCACACTGTTAATATTTTCATCAGGTACCAGATAGAGGAGAAAATATTATTTGGAAACCCTCAGTTTTTTTGTGCGTCTTTTCAGAGACATTAGAGCCTAATCATTCCAGCCTCAACCACAAGATCACGGCTGTGTCCCCCTCCAGGGCTCACTACTGAATTCCTTGATGGCAAAGATTATTACAGCGTAATTAGTGAGTGATCTGTGGCGATGATTGTCGCTATTGTGTCCCCATGTGTCACTCATCACTCGTGAAATAATAAACATCGAATGACAAGCGACAAGCAAGGATTTTAATACACCTGCACCAGACACAGATACTGATAGAAAACACATCAGAGCAGCGAAATGTCACGGAAACCTAAGAGGAGCGTTTCATGTCAGATCAGTCGCTGCCTCACTTTGCTACTGCAAAGACTGTTGATGATAACACAGCATTTGCACCTGAACACTCAGTTAAAGAAATCACCTTTAAGTTGATAATAATAACTTCCATTCCATCCATTCATTGTCTTCCGCTTATTCCTGTCAAGGGTTGTGGGGGGGTGGAGCCTATCCCAGCGTCTACGGGCGAGAGGCAGGGTTCACCCTGGACAGGTCACCAGTCCATCACAGGACCAACACATAGAGACAGACAACCATTCACACTCACAGTCACACCTACAGTCAATTTAGAGTATCAATGAGCCTCGTCCCCAATTGCATGTCTTTGGACGGTGGGAAGAAGCCGGAGTACCAGAGAGAACCCACACAGGAACAGGGAGAACATGGAGACTCACACAGAAAGATCCTGTGATGGAGCCGGGGCTGGAACCTGGAACCTTCTTGCTGTGACAGTGCTGACCACTGCACCACCGTGGAGCCCCGATAATAACTTTGTTATCATAATGATAATCTATCGTCTACTGGTCTCAGCAGTAATACAGTGCAATACGATTGCTAGTCTGGCTGCCACTAACAGCAGAGCTAGCATTAGCATCCTTGTCACTGGTCCTACAGTAACCTTTGGTGCGTTGCAAAAACGAAAATACCCGCTTTTCAGGTGGTTGGGGTCGATGTGACATGTTCTCCTCCGCTCTCTCTCTCTGGTTTTGTGTGTGTGTGTGTGTGTGTGTGTTTGTGTGTGTGCGTGTATGTGCACGTGTGTGTGTCTGTGCATTGTGTGTACCAAGGAGAATTGCAAATGCATGACTATGTAGAGAGTGAAATGAAATAGCTTTTCATAGATTAGATCAATAATATAAGCCTAATTAGTTTATTTATCAAAAGAACAAGGTTGAGAAAGATAAAGTATTCGTCCCAGTACTGGTACCTGTAGTGGTTCAGATGTGAAGGGTATACAGTATAACCTTTTGTTATATAGAGTATAACACCATCAATAAAAGGGACTGTACATTTCTATCTGCTTCTCCAACATTTTCAACCAGGTCATACACTATTCCCATCCTTTCTACTGAGAAGTTCTACCCCCCCCCCCCCCACCAAAAAAAAAAAAGTCATGCAGCAAACAGATTCCTGAAAAGCAACTGAGGGTGGCAGGGGAGAGAGAAATACCTCCAAGGATTAGTAACTAATCCAGGCTTTGGTCTGGGAGGCTCTGGTCTCTGCCTTCTGTCCTTCAAAACACAGGGAGCTCTCAAATGCTTCATCGCTAATGGGGGGTGGGGGGGGTGGGGGGGTTTGGGGTTTACAAAGAGGGGGTGATTGGGGTGCTAGTTAGCAGGCCAAGGGAGTATTATCTACTTGTGTTAGTGAGGGTCAACGGGAGGATGTGCAACCAGTGAGGAGGAGAAGCAGGACTGAAGCAGGCTGAGCTCAGTCCAGATAAGCTGGTAAAGTCATGGCTGAAACGAGTTTTAAGGTGATCTTTCCATTTCAATCCTTGATTTTGGTTCTCAAACACCAAACACATTGCATTTTAAAACATAAAGAGCCAGGCACTGAATATCTTTCAGATGTAAGGATTCATTCATCCTTTCCCTCGACCAGGACATATCTGAGGCACATTAAACATCTTCAAATGATTCCAAACCAAAACACACACACACACACACACACACACACACACACACACACACACACACACACGCACACACACACACACACACACTCTGGGTTTATCAAACCAACCTCTTTGTGTGGAGAAGTGCATAGGCAGCCAAATAGTTTTGAACAATTCTTTACAGAGTTTGATACGTACTGGGTCAGCCTGTCGAACCAGACAGAGACAGGTGCATTGTGCTGTGTCCATGTGTACAGTGTGATGGCCTCCAGCCTAGCATGGCCTGTTTTGTGTGTTTCCTTTGCTCTTGTTTTTCCAGTTACCTGGCTGATGGGTGGAGCCCAGTTATGCTAACTGGGAGCACCTCCCAGTCTCCCAGTGGGTGGCCTGTTTAGGGCTTGGCTGTCAGTTCCCGGCTCGCTTTTTTGCTCCATCCTGATGGCACCAGGTTTTGCTTGGTTGGCTTCGGCCTGCTTCTTAGTTATTTTACTCCATCTAACACCTTACACTCGCTATCAAAACATTCATCCATCAACAGACACACTGATAAACACTGATGTCCACTCTTCATCTATATAGTACGTTTTTGGGTTGTTATTATTATTCTTGTTATTATAAATAAATCCCTTAAACTCAAACTGTCTACCTCCACTTTTGTCATGGCTCACAAGCCGGGCCATGACAACGGGACAAAAAAACATAATAGAAAGGACAAGACGAGGGAGAAAAATAAATTCAAATCAGGTGTAAGGAGACGGTGCTAGGAGGCGCTCCTAAATTTCTCTTTCATTTTACGATATGGCTTCAAACGCACTCACGTCCAAATTTGAGTGGACACTCATTGTCCCAGCGCACGGAGGAGAGGACTGCACCCATGTGTCTATCTGATGGATCTATTTTGATGTGGAAAAAAAACAAAACAACACACAACCCTGCTTTGCTACCTCCCATTATGGAGTGTTCATTTTAGATATATTTAAGCACTGTGTTTATTTTCTGTCACGATATATGCCCGGAGCAAAGAATACATCACTCGTTCTACTAGTGAAATGACTATACATCATATTTCCTCTGGGTGATATTCAAAGATAGATGGTGTCTGAAGTTTTCTTTGTTTTTTTTTTTCTCATAAGTACCATACCCGAATAAAAATAAGGAATAAATCATGTAGCCTGACCTTAATTCTACAGAAAATATTCTGATGTTTCTTCTCAGGAACAGAACAAGTAAAATATGGTCATTACCATATTGTGGAAGACAGGGGCTTGCATATTTGGAAGACTAAAATTGCCCTGAAGTACATTTTCTTGTCCATTGCACGCATCCACCACAGAGCCTGGCCACGTTCCCCCATCGAGATGGACGGACCCTCTCACACCGCCTTTGGCCATTCCAGTAGCGTATCCTTGCTCAGCAATGTAGAGGTCTCGTGCTGTGTCAGTAGACATGTTAGATAAAGATGATCTTCCCTGGTTTCACTCAACTTTTTTCTTCATACACCCCTTAGCATTCTTACTGTAAACAGCATGTTGAGCACAGAAGGCTCATGGCTCCCTCACCATCGACGCAGGCTCAAGCTCACGAGCTCTCGCGCCAGGTCCACTCTTCCAGCTCAGTGACTTTGAGTCTCATCTGAATTTGATCGGGATTATGAGACCAACAGAATGTCTCTTATTAGGTTTCTTTGGTTCATGTGCTCATCAAACATGCTTTTAAAGTTTCCTCTTTACAGAAAGTAAGCTACACAGGTGTGTGTGTGTGTGTGTGTGTGTGTGTGTACATTTAAGCTTTAACTCACATAGTTAGGGCTTGACATTGAAGTAATTCACCCAAGAAATGTCTTTTGCATTTCAAGTATTCCAGTGTTTGCAAATGTTCATCGTGTGGGGCTCTGCACAAACGTCCACTCAGACTTGATAATGATGAAATAAAAACATTGTTTTAAATCCAAGGTCAAGGTCAAGGTCACCTTCCATGAAGGTGATATCTCTGGAACACCTTGAGGAAAACATCCTCTCGTCATTCCATTCAGATGATAATTATGATCAAATATTCAAGTCCATTGCACCTCTTGGAATCCATGTCTCTCCAGCCAGAGACATGCGCTACAGAACTTGAATGCCTCATTTAAAAATGCCTTTTTTACAAAAAAAAAACCTTGATAGAGGACTTGACACGGAGACTTCAGGATTTCTCCTTCACCCACTAAGAGGGAAGCCGTCCTGATTTTATGCAACACTTTAAAACTATTTGTAAAACTAACTTTGAAAACTCTTTGACAGCCGTGATGATGTAAACCCGATATAAATCAACAACATGTTTGTGCTATCAAGACCTCGAACAAGTAGTGCCGTCATCCCTCTCCTCCTCTTTGTGGCTGAGAATTTACAAATACTAAATGGCAAATGTCCAAGCCACTGATGAAGCATCTAATGCGTATCGTTAAATGAAATATGTCTCTTATATTTTAAGCTTGGCAGACTGAACTGACTTTGCAGGCTTTGCTGTATTTCTCTATTGTATAAGATGTGGGTAGGACTTAATGGGAGTTCTCGGAGGAAAAGAGGCCATCATAAACCCCTGCTGACATGCCAGGCTATTTTTACTTTCCTCTCCAGTTGCGTTGCTGTTCAGCGCAGCATGAGTCTTACAATCCCCACTCTAAAAAGTGGGAAAAAAAAAATGTATTGATTATCCCAAACATTGAGACAGTAAGTGAGTTCAGACTAAAATCAGAAGGTGTAATGTAATGGGAATGCAATAAAAAAAACTGAAAGAATTACTGATGTGAATAAAGACAAGTGATAAATTAGAAACCTGGAACAAGTTATACACGATCAAATACCAATTTTATTTAAAAGGCGGCAGTTGTTTTACTTGAACAAATCTATTAAAGTTGCTGTGGCTGCTCCACTTCTCGGAGGAACCAGACGTCGTGAGTGCTCAGAGAGCAGATCTTTTTTTTTGCCCAGCAGGGTGAACTGTCCCTAGGGTAGCCCTCATTTTTCAAAACCTCCAGCCAGATACATTGCAGAGAGGGAGAGTATGATGGGCAGATGAGGTCGTCAGCTACAAAAGAGTGATGGGTGATGTCAGAAGGGTGCAGTCAAGCACATGCAGCCCCGGGCTCTGCTGGGACATCAAGTTCCCTGTGTGTCAGTGCCGAGATGTGCCTCACATATTTGAAGCTATCACCACCGGCTTCCTGTTATAAAAGAACTTGAATAAGTATTTTACAATTTCCCTTACACGATGTTTAAACATTTATCTTTGCAGCATGGAAGGCTGGAGCGTGGTCCTTGAGGCTAACTGAGCACGTGCTCCAATCCAGCATAATGAAGCACGTTAAAACACTGAATTTGCATGACCTCTCCCTGGAAATTGAAGCTTGATGAAAAAAAAGGGAATTTTTCAGCTTTGCAGGAAGTCCTCAGAATACTGCAAAGAGGCCAAATCCATTCAATGTACTCTGGTACTGTAGCGCTGCACTGCATCAGCATAGTGAATCTAAACTCAGTTTCGTTTGTACAGAGGTTATCTCAGGGCATCTCTTATACGGAGCAGGTCTAAGCTGTAGTTCCCCCTGTGAACAAGCACATGGAGTCACTGGAAACTCTCTTGTTTAATTGGACAAAACCTAAAGAGAAGTCAATTCAGGGAGGGTGGCCATGTGTCAGCATCACAAAGGCTCCAGACCAGTTTGAGCTGGTCCTAACTGTACGCTTGATGGAAACAGAGCATTCTAAATCTAGAGAGATAGTTCCACAGCAGAGGAACCTACAGCTTCTATGAGGGCTAATACAGTTCCAGGGGCCATGATGGGTGACCATCTAGGTGAGGAGCGCTTCAAATTATATCATATTACAGACTAATATGGGGATGAATAGGATTATTTTTTTCTAATTCGAGGTCTGGAGGCTAGAGAGACTTGTTGGACTTTATGAGATAGGAAATGAGGGTATTCCTCAAAGTACCATTTTTGTGTCCTGATCCAAGGTGACTCAGAGGATCCGGAGGTAGGTGCTGGAGGCCAAAGCCATGCTGTCCAGATGGACCTTTGCATTGGTTCTGTGTATTTCTGGGGTGTTGAAGGCTGAGTTTGTCTGAGTTTAATAATGACTACATCATTAAGAAGTGACATATTAAAGCACTCCCCCATTTGACAAAATATGCTGTACTGGGAAAGATGATATTAATTTAAGATATTTGAATGTTAGCAGGTATTATTCAGTCTGACAAAAAACAAAACAAAGGAAAAAATCTCTCCTGAAAGTTCAGATTCTGGGTCAATTCATCCTCTTTGTGAGTCAGTCTTTGATTATTTCGGAATGGCTGCACGCTGTGTCAAGGCTGCTTTATCTATTATTTATTATTTATTGCTTTGTTTTTTTAGCTTGACACATACAAAACAACTCTGGCAGAGACGGCCTAGAATTTTAAAGTGGAAGTGATACCCATCTGGTGCACCTGTGAGGTGTGGATTGATCCGTTAAGTCCATGTGGCAGGTTGTGCCTTAGGAGATCAGCAGAAAAGACACCACACACACACACACACACACACACACACACACACACACACACACACTGATCTCTAGAGGCAAACCAAAATGGCAATCAGGCAATGTTCTTCTCTCAGCTGAAATTTACACTATACACACACACACACACAAACACACACACACACACACACACACACATACACGTATATATATTGAGGAAGGGTTAGTTGCTATGCAATCATCTACTGTGAGTCATCCACAGTCACTGTGGACATGCTGCCGTGAGAGAGCAGAAGGTGGCTGGAGGGAGAACGGTCTGCATGCAGTGTGTTGGCAACTCTCCTCTCTCTCCATCGACACACAGTGTGACAATACACACAGACACACACACACTGATAATTCTTAGTGGCCTCTGCATGATGAAAAACACAGATGCCCCCTTTGCCCCAATGATTTCAGCAAGTGGTCTTTTTTCAAGCTGAGAACCAAATGCTGCCAGGGGGCAGTGAATCATGAAGGTCATGTGATGTATCGTTCAGCTCCCTCCTGTCACCATGACCCCTCGGCTGTCTAGCACAGACAACCATCTGCACAACTCCAGCAATGGAGAAGGAACTCACTCATCTCTGCAATTCAAAAGACTGCAAATGCACAATAGGAAGTGAAATCATTATCACCTCACTCTTCAGTTTGTTTGTCTCTCAGCAGGAGCACACAAGAGTTCGGAGGCAGATTTTCATCAAACTTGGAGGAGGGATCTAAATTGGACTGAAGAATAGTCATCATGCCACCTGATGGCTACAGGAAATGACGTGTTTTTTCGTTTTTGTTTTTAACACTTTGATGCGCTTCTCATCGTGGGTCAACTAAACAGCCTTCAATGTTTAAACATCGTGTCGGAGACGTTTTTGGTGAGGCGGCCAATTTTGCTAACAGCAAACTGATAAGATCTTCCAGAATCTTCACACATTAGACATCTGCAACCTGACATCTACTCATGGCACCACCTCATGGTTACAGACATTCAATTTATATCAAATAACCCCCCCCCCCCCCCAACAACCACTGTTGCTTGCAGCTTTAGTTTCACAGTGGGGGAGGTGTGTGTTTCCTGAGTGCTTTCTGGTTGTTACAATTATTATTCTTCACCATTTTCTGTTAAGGGGCTGCACGGTGGTGCAGTGGTCAGCACTGTGGCCTCACAGCAAGAAGGTTCAGGGTTCGAGTCTCGGCTCGGGCACGGAATCTTTCTGTGTGAGTCTCCATGTTCTCCCCGTGTCTGTGTGGGTTCTCTCTGGTACTCCGGCTTCCTCCCACAGTCCAAAGACATCAAGAGGGGACGAGGCTGATTGATACTCTAAATTGACTGTAGGTGTGACTGTGAGAGTGAATGGTTGTCTGTCTCGATGTGTTGGTCCTGTGATGGACTGGTGACCTGTCCAGGGTGAACCCCGCCTCTCGCCCGTTGACGCTGGGATAGGCTCCAGCCCCCCCGCGACCCTTAATGTGTAGGAATAAGCGGAAGATGACGATGGATGGATTTTCTCTTAAATTCAAACTAAGTGCCCAAATGGAAGGCACCATTAGGGATGTGAGTCCAACTAAGATATTTCTCCATCCTGTTTTAAAGTAGTGACTACTCACTTTAAGTGGTGTTGCATGCGGCCTGGTCGCAGCGACGGCTCATGAGCAGTTCAACACCACCACTTTATTAAGGTGTTAGTGCTCATTTGTTGCTCTTCAGGTGTCATTTTATACAACACATGTTATGGTCCCACTTTTGTGTCCAGTTTTTAGACCCTCTCTCTCTCTCTCTCCCTCTGCATAGTCAGAGTGCTCGGAGGCGATGGCGATCCTCTCAACAACCACACTCACCTGTTCCTGATTTGTCTGATTAGTCCGGCTACTTTAGCCTCCTCCAAAACTTCCTCCCTGCCAGAGTATTACGTTTGCTGCATGAATGCACCCTGCCCTTGAGCCAATTCCCTGCCTTCCAACAGTCGTATGCTAAGAATTCCTCTTTTCAGTTTGTCTGCCAGTTTGAGTTCGCTCCAGGACACTTTGTGTTGTCACTTTAACCACAGCGTTTTCTGTTGTTACTTTGTTCACCAGTTAGTGTTCGCTCCTGGTCCCTTGTGTTTGTTTCCTCTCTGGAGTGTTTTCTGTTGTGACTCTGTTGCCAGTTAGAGTACGCTCCTGGACACTTATGGTTTTCTCTCTATTAACTTTGTCTCTTCGTATTCGTGATTTTACCCTTAGGGTGATTTTTTTGTTATTGATCAATTTGTCACTTTTTTCCCTTCATGCTGATCTTTTGTGGTCTCCTGCCTCAATAAACAATGTCATCCTTTTGAACTCTGCATCCGGGTCCAGACCTCCTCTTGCTCGGGACGTGACAACACATTTTTCCCACTAACCTGTTCAGAGCCAGGATGCTTTTCTCCTCCACAGAAAATGAATGGTTTTCAGCCCAAAACTAAGGATACATAAAGAAGTCATTCTTGTTGTCAAAGTGCTTTTTTTGGGGCTCACATGTCACCCTTCCTGTCTACATCATAATCATCAAAACATCAAACCACACACCACCATGTCATACTATACCACGTATTCTTGTACGGTCTTGGCTGACACATGCGGGAGCACTTCAAGTGTGATCCTGACCACTGTTGTCATGATGTCACCTGCGACCCGAGTTTGGGTCAAAGACTGTCAATCAAGGATACCGCAGAGGCACTGTGTGGTCTCGCGCTCGGAAAAGAAAAAGTGAAGTCATAGACAAAACGATCTGTGAACGGTCTGCCAGCGCTGCCTGTCCTTCAAATAGAAGCTGAGGTAGGAATGTGAGAACATGTCCAGAAAATTAGCATAAGCAGCATAGCTATGTTATGCAACTATGTATGTTAGCCACGCTAGCTTTACTATATGTAGACTGAACA